>NW_022265017.1:116101-118601 GCF_002021735.2 Oncorhynchus kisutch | reverse complement strand
CAAACACATCTATACACATACACACACACAGAGAGAGACAGACACAAACACATCTATACACATACACACACACACACACACAGAGAGACAGACACAAACACATCTATACACATACACACACACACACACAGAGAGAGACAGACACAAACACATCTATACACATACACACACACACACACACACACAGAGAGACAGACACAAACACATCTATACACATACACACACACACAGAGAGACAGACAACCACACATCTATACACATACACACACACACACACACACACAGAGAGAGACAGACACAAACACATCTATACACACACACAAAGACAGACATACAGAAACAAACACACTCCAGGGGTTATTTGCCTATCCTCCAAATGATCACTCACTATTCTTACTCTCCGTCTGACACACACACACACACACTCTGCACATGAGGAACCTTGTCGTATAGCTCTCCAACTGACACAGGAGGCATAACACACTCGTACCTCATCGTCTCGTAGGTGTGTAGGCGTGGCAGGAGGGTGAGGATGTGTTGATGCTACATCTGATCCACAGAGCCCTCAACCTCCTCTGATAGGCTGGCTATGCCTGTGACATCACTCAACGTCCCCATCTGGGTTGGCGTGGCTTCCATCGCTATCCGCAGGTTTGGAACACACACACTCAAAGGCAGGGTCTAACAGACTGACATGCATAGACACACCCACACACACACATCTCTATCTGAGTCACAAGACCTCCCTTTCACTAACCACAGTTATGAAACTATAGAGCTGTCAAACAGTAGCAATACACACACACACAGACACCTGAATGTAACCAAACTCACCCATCATCAGGGCCATCACATCTGATCTACATTTGTATCACCATATAAAAGCCTTAGAGAGAGAAAGGGAGAGAGAGAGAGAAAAGGGGAGAGAGAGAGAGAAAAGGGGAGAGAGAGGGGGGGGGGTAGAGAGAGAGAGGGGGGTAGAGAGAGCGAGAGAAAAGGGGAGAGAGAGAGAGAGGGGATAGAGAGAGCGAGAGAAAAGGGGAGAGAGAGAGGGGGGGTAGAGAGAGAGAGAAAAGGGGGGAGAGAGAGAGAGAGAGAGAGAGAGAAAAGGGGAGAGAGAGGGAGAGAGAGAGAGAGGGTGGGGTAGAGAGAGAGAGAGAGTGAGGGTGGGGTAGAGAGAGAGAGAGACGGTAGAGAGATCATTTGTTTACATCCCTGTTAGTGAGCGTTTCTCCTTTGCAAAGATAATCCATCCACCTGACAGGTGTGGCATATCAAGAAGTTGATTAAACAGCACGATCATTACACAGGTGCACCTTAAACTGGGGACAATAAAAGGCCACTCTAAAATGTGCTGTTTTGGAGAATTTGGGAGCACTTCCAATCGGCCTCACAACCGCAGACCACGTGTAACCACGCCAGCCCAGAACCTCCACATCCGGCTTCTTGACCTGCGGGATGGTCTGAGACCAGACACCTGGACAGCTGATGAAACGGTCAGGGCGGTTGAAGAATTTCTGCACAAACTGTCAGAAATCGTCTCAAGCTCATCTACGTGCTCGTCGTCCTCAACCAGGGTCAGGGCAGTTCAGCATCGTAACCAACTTCAGTTGGAAAATGCTCCCCTTCGATGGCCATTGGCCCGCTGGAGAAGTGTACTCTTCATGGATGAATCCCAGTTTCATCTGTTCCGGGCAGATGGCAGACAGCGTGTATGGTGTCATGTGGTCGAGTGGTTTGCTGATGCCAATGTTGTGAACAGAGTCCCATGGTGGCGGTGGGGTTATGGTATGGGCAGGTATAAGCTACGGACAACGAACATAATTGCATTTTATTGATGACAATTTGAATGCACAGAAACAGCGTGACGAGATCCTGAGGCCCGTTGTCCTGCCATTCATCCACCGCCACCACCTCCTGGTTCAGCATGATAATGCACGGTCCCATGTCGCAAGGATCTAATCACAATTACTGAAAGCTGAAAATGTCCCAGTTCTTCCATGGCCTGCATACTAACCAGACGTGTCACCCATTGAGCCTGTTTGGGATGCTCTGGATCGAGGTGTACGACAGCGTGTTCCAGTTCCTGACAATATCCAGCAACTTCCAGCCATTGAAGAGGAGTGGGACAACATTCCACAGGCCACAATCAACAGCCTGATCGACTCTATGTGAAGGAGATGTGTTGCGCTGAATGAGGCAAATGTTGGTCACACCAGATACTGACTGGTTCTGATCATCAGGGTGGGCTCTCCCACCACCCTAACGTCCTATAGGGGAGGGGCCAATTGTGCGCCCCCCTCTGGGATTCCCAATCACGGCCAGTTGTGATACAGCCTGGTTTCGAACCAGGGTGTCTGTAGTGGTGCCTCTCAGACTGAGATGCAGTGCCTTAGACCGCTGCTCCACTCGGGAGCCCTCAAATTTATTTGATATGTTACAAATTACAATTCATACTATATGTAATGAATTTGCAAAACATTTATGTTAAAAAAAAATT
>NW_022265017.1:106101-113601 GCF_002021735.2 Oncorhynchus kisutch | reverse complement strand
GTAAGGCATCAGATACACTGTAAGGATACACTGTAAGGCATCAGATACACTGTAAGGCATCAGATACACTGTAAGGCATCAGATACACTGTAAGGCATCAGATACACTATAAGGCATCAGATACAGGTACAACAATAAAAGTCCCGAAGAGTAAATAAGAGTCCAAACGCAATGTTCATTTTAAAGTGAAAATGTATATTTTTATTGGTACCATACATTAATTAATTCATCAATAAGTATCAAGGGCAAAAAAACTAAACAAAATATCAAACAAGGCTTTTTCTACAGGGTTGGTTTAGGGTACCAGTCACCTTTCTCTAGGCTTGCATCCAAAATGGCCTCCTGTTCCCTTATATAGTGCACTACTTTTGACCAGGGCCAATGGGTTCTGGTCTAAAGTAGTGCTCTATGTAGGGAATAGGGTGCCATTTGGGACATATTCTCTCTGTTACAGCCAGAGCTGTACTGAAAACGTACACAATGTACTTGACAGAGCTGGAACAACATTTACAGAACTAAATAACATGGGCCATGTCCCAAATGGCCCCCTGCTCTCACATTGACCCTGAACAAAAGTACTGCACTACATCGGGTGCTTTTGGGGGGCAGATCATATCACTGCACATGGTTGAAATGGATGTGTAAAGTTATGAAATGATCTTATTTGTGATACTCTAACAGCGCCCCCTTGTGAGAATCGAAGGTATTACCAAACACATGCGCAACAGACTCAATATTACAGATCAAGCCTATACAACACAGGTATTGGAAATATATACAACCCTTACGACTTCAGGTAAACATTAATAACTAGTTGGGGTTGCGTCCCGAATGACACTCTATTCTGTATGTAGTGCACTACCTTCGACCATAACTTGATAGGGATTAGGGTGCCATTTGGGACACATGGGTGGATGAATGATGTCAGGTTGTCTGTTCAGACTTTTTAAACAGCAGTAGATCATTAGCTTATTTGCTAATAGTAGTGTACATTTAGGATGAGTGTGTAACCGGGGGAGGTGGAGAAACAGAACGTATATCTGATATTTCATTAAAAATAAATAGAAAAATGAAATGAAAAAAATAAATCTGCTGAACTTGAAGATGCAAACATGTCTTCTCAATGGTGACTGTACCCCAGGGTTTTGTCTTCTCAATGGTGACTGTACCCCAGGGTTTTGTCTTCTCAATGGTGACTGTACCCCAGGGTTTTGTCTTCTCAATGGTGACTGTACCCCAGGGTTTTGTCTTCTCAATGGTGACTGTACCCCAGGGTTTTGTCTTCTCAATGGTGACTGTACCCCAGGGTTTTGTCTTCTCAATGGTGACTGTACCCCAGGGTTTTGTCTTCTCAATGGTGACTGTACCCCAGGGTTTTATAAATGAATGTACACAAGTTAAAAAAACATTTAAAAGAGAGAGAGAGAGAGGATTGGTTAAGAGATGTAGATGGAGAGAGGGGATTGGTTGAGAGAGGGGATTGGTTGAGAGAGATGTAGATGGAGAGACGGGATTGGTTGAGAGATGTAAATGGAGAGAGGGGATTGGTTGAGAGATGTAAAATGTAAATGGCGAGACGGGATTGGTTGAGAGATGTAAATGGAGAGACGGGATTGGTTGAGAGATGTAAATGGAGAGAGGGGATTGGTTGAGAGATGTAAAATGTAAATGGCGAGACGGGATTGGTTGAGAGATGTAAATGGAGAGACGGGATTGGTTGAGAGATGTAAATGGAGAGAGGGGATTGGTTAAGAGATGTAAATGGAGAGAGGGGATTGGTTAAGAGATGTAAATGGAGAGAGGGGATTGGTTGAGAGATGTAAATGGAGAGAGGGGATTGGTTAAGAGATGTAAATGGAGAGAGGGGATTGGTTAAGAGATGTAAATGGAGAGAGGGGATTGGTTGAGAGGTTCATGTGTTTTTTCCTTCTTTTTGTCCATGTCATGTCTTTCCATTGGATCAGAATGGCTTCAGGAACCTCAGAATACAGTCGTACAGAACGTTGCTACTACCTTAAATATACAAAGCACAAATACACTACAAACCAGGAGAAAATCTCAAATAACAGGGGGGGGGGGGGGGGGGGGTAGAATAACAGCAGTCCTGTTTTCTGGCTCCTTGGTCTGTTAGCTTCTGAATATCGTCAGTAAAAAAGAACAAATAAAAGTAGATTGGAAATGCAGGAGTAGAAAATCAAATGAAACCATTCTAGGGAAATAGAGACTGGTATAAAACTCTACAATGTTGTTGTTGTTTAAATGCTTTCTGTTATCTGTTAAAAGGTTGGATCAGTACTCCTTCAATGGTGTGTGTGTGTGTGTCTGTGTGTGTGTGTCTGTGTGTGTGAGAAAGCATTTTAAACTGATTGGATCTCAACTCCGGTCCGCTAGCTTGGCACAGTCCAGGCTTTAGTTCTGACCAAGTAACAGCCACACACACAGCCACACACACACAGCCACACACACACAGCCACACACACACAGCCACACACACACACACACACACACACACACACACACACACACACACACACACACACACACACACACACACACACAGTGCAGCAGCAGAGTGGACCAGAGTTAAGACTCCATATCTAGTGACCATGATTCTTCTGAAGGTAGATGTGTGAGTTGTCCTCGTGTCCCCCTCCCCCGCCCTCTCCCTACCCCACCACCCCTTCCTGCACCCCTACCTGGGTGCATCTCAACTGTCCCAAGCGTCTTCCCTCTCCTCAGGTCTCTCCTTAAAGACCAGCTAGGAGAGCCAGGTCTGGAGAAGGCCCCTATAGGTAATAGCTCTCAGTCATTTCCTGTCACCTACCAAGCTCTCATATCAGAACTGATGTAGGAAGGTAGACAGGGAAAGGAAACCTCTTATCAACCAATGGGATCCTCCGTCTACTCCACAGGCCAAGATAAAATCCCTATTAGAAAAGGGGCAATCCGTAGTCCCTACAGCCATGTTTTGGACTTCTAAATGAATGATATGTACCTGTTGTCTCAGAGGCTTAATTGAACTGACGCACCCCGTCCCAAGCCACAGTATCAACGTGGTTTACTCTGTAACCATCTAATGCAAAACTGTATAGCCTCAAAACATGCTTAAAACTACATATATATGTTTGTTATATCTTGGATGGTCAGTCCTTGTACCCATAGCGGTCTATGAATTTTAGAGTGGTTACCCTTCTCCAGGCCCGTCCCTCAGCTTTTTACTAAAACAGGAGGTAGAGGTGACACTAAGTTATTTTTTCAACTGCGGATTGCCCCTTTAAGAGGAAAAGATAAGAACAGTCAGGAAGCCACTACAGACAATTGACACACACCCACAAGGAGAGGAAACCCCTTTAAGACTATGGAAGCGCCTCCCCTCCCTCCCCTCCTCTACTGTGAGGCCTGAGACGTAGGGTTGTCACTCTTGCTCTCCTGGCTGGATGGGGCCTTGTTGTTCCAGGGAGAGTTGGCCCCCAGCGCGGGGCTGTTGTTGAAGCTGTCCTCGTCATCGATGCCGTTGGCCGCGTCGAACTGTTGGTTCTCCAGCCGCGTGATCAGGCGCTCGTCCTCGTCCCCGAACTCCCCTCCCATCAGGGTGGGCTCTCCCACCACCATAACGTCCTATAGGGGAGGAAGAAACCATTATTAGAGAGATAGGGGGAGGAGATGACTACCACTACTACCAAAGCTAGCTCCCCTCCTATCAGGGTGGGCTTGTCCTCCACCATCACATCTTAAAGGGGAGGGAGATAACATAATTTCAAAGATAGGGGTGTAGAAGATAGGTTTTCCTGGCCGCTGTGGTCTGGCTTCTGCTTTGCTTGCTCTTTGAGGTTTCAGACCACGTAACTGCAACACACTGACTGCTGATGTAAAAAGGGCTTCCTAAAACACATGTGATTGATTTGACTGCTACTTACTGGTACTTGGCTGGACAGGGGGAAGCTGCTAGCTGGACTCTTCTTCTTGTTGTTGTTGGTGGTGGTTCCTCCTCCGGCACTCATGGTGCTGCCGCCTGACATCTTACGCTTCCTCCTCTTATTAGGGGCCTGTCTGGCTGGTTCAGCTAGAGGAGAGGGGGGGGGGGGGGGGGGGGGGGGGGGTAGAGAGGAGAGGAGGGGGGGGGGGGAGTAGAGAGGAGGGGGGGGGTAGAGAGGAGAGAGGAGGGGGGGTAGAGAGGAGAGAGGAGGGGGGGGGTAGAGAGGAGGGGAGGGTAGAGAGGAGAGGAGAGGGGGTAGAGAGGAGAGGGGGGGTAGAGAGGAGAGGAGGGAGGGGTAGAGGAGAGGAGGGAGGGGTAGAGAGGAGAGGAGGGAGGGGTAGAGAGGAGAGGAGGGGTAGAGAGGAGAGGAGGGGGGTAGAGAGGAGAGGATGGGGGTAGAGTTGGGGAGGAGGGGGGGTAGAGTTGGGGAGGAGGGGGGGGGGGGTGGAGAGGAGGGGAGGGAGGGTAGAGAGGAGAGGAGGGGGGTAGAGAGGAGAGGGGGTAGAGAGGAGAGGAGGGAGGGGTAGAGGAGAGGAGAGGGGGGTAGAGAGGAGAGGAGGGAGGGGTAGAGAGGAGAGGAGGGAGGGGTAGAGAGGAGAGGAGGGGGTAGAGAGAGAAGATGGGGGGTAGAGTTGGGGAGGAGGGGGGGTAGAGTTGGGGAGGAGGGGGGGGGAGTTGGAGAGGAGAGGGGGGGAGGGGTAGAGAGGAGAGGAGGGAGGGAGGGGTAGAGAGGAGAGGAGGGAGGGTAGAGAGGAGAGGAGGGAGGGGTAGAGAGGAGAGGAGGGAGGGGTAGAGAGGAGAGGGGAGGGGTAGAGAGGAGAGGAGGGAGGGGTAGAGGGGGGGTAGAGTTGGGGAGGAGAGCGGGAGAGAGAGTTAGGACGGAGGTGAAGAGGTGTGTGCAGTCTTGGAACCCGGAACCCAATCTTGATGTGTGTGTGTGTGTGAGAGGTTGTGTGTATGTGCGCGCGTGTGTGTGCTTACTGGGAGCCTGCCTCTCCGGCTCCTCTGGGGGAAAGGGGGAGAGAGGGAGAGTTTGGTGTTAGGGAGGAGGAGTGTGTGTGTACACGCGTTCACGCATGTGGGTGCACGTTCTGTCTGGCTGTGTGTGTTCGCCTGCACGTTGTGTGTGTGTGTGTGTGTGTTCGCCTGCACATTGTGTGTGTTCGCCTGCACATTGTGTGTGCGTGTGTGTGTGTGTGTGTGTGCCTGCACGTTGTGTGTGTGTGTGTGTGTGTGTGCCTGCACGTTGTGTGTGTGTGTGCCTGCACGTTGTGTGTGTGTGTGTGTGTGTGTGTGTGTTACCTGGCGGGGCCACCATGCGTTGCCACTTCTGGAAGAGACAGGTCTTGAGACAGTCCCTGGGGCTGAGGCTGTAGGTCTTGTGTCTGGACATCAGCTCCTGCATGGGCTCCAGAATCACACACAGCTACAGGAGAGACACATGACGGAGGGAGGGAGGGAGGGAGGGAGGGAGGGAGGGAGGGAGGGAGACTTGAGATGACAGAGAGACAAGACAACCATTCTTTGTGTAGTGGAAATTACCACCAGGTGTGAATTATTCATGACACGAAAGACAAGACTCTCTCTTCACACGATAACATGTCCTTCACAGTGGACTTCAGTCTAATGTTGTACTAATGTCCGTCCAGAAACTCCCCCTGGATATGAAAGGTTTGTTAGGTGGAAGCTGTATGGCAATATCAGGGGACAATATTAAACTACTACCCTACCTATCAGTACTATGTACTACCATACCTATCAGTACTATGTACTACCCTACCTATCAGTACTATGTACTACCCTACCTATCACTACTATGTTAAAATACTACCCCACCTATCAGTACTATATTAAACTACTACTATACCTATCAGTACTATGTACTACCCTACCTATCAGTACTATGTACTACCCTACCTATCAGTACTATGTTAAACTACTACCCCACCTATCAGTACTATGTACTACCCAACCTATCAGTACTATGTACAACCCTACCTATCAGTACTATGTACTACCCTACCTATCAGTACTATGTACTACCCTACCTATCAGTACTATGTTAAACTACTACCCCACCTATCAGTACTATGTACTACCCTACCTATCAGTACTATGTACTACCCTACCTATCAGTACTATGTACTACCCTACCTATCAGTACTATGTACTACCCTACCTATCAGTACTATGTACTACCCTACCTATCAGTACTATGTACTACCCTACCTATCAGTACTATGTACTACCCCACCAAACAGAAAATGCCTCCAACCAGTTTGTAGAGTCACAAGCCTGATGTCATCATTGTGTGACAGTAATATGGGACTACTTTAATACACACAAGGGAATTTATCCTAATACTTTTGGTCCCCTTGAAATGGGGGACTACGTAGAAAAAGTGCTGTAATTTCTAGACGGTTCAGCCGATATGGATGAACAAACCCTTAAATGAAAGCTGACAGTTTGCACTTTAACCTCACAGTCATTGTATCATTTCATTTTTTACTCCTGAATGAATTGACACTTTCCTAAACAAAGGGGCGACTATATTTTAGTTATCCAATTCCTATTCATCTTTAAAATAGAAATGACAGAGTATTGAGTAGATTGTTGACAAAGAAAATTACAATTAAATCTATTATTAAATCTATTATTAAATCTATTATTAAATCTATTATTAAATCTATTATGAAATCTATTATGAAATCTATTATGAAATCTATTATTAAATCTATTATTAAATCTATTTGACCTTGTAACAGAGTAACATTAGAAGAAATCCAAGGGGTATGAATACTTTTGCAAGGCACTGTATCAAGGTAGTGATCTATGTTTGTTGTTGATGTTTGTATGTACTCCCTGGGAGGTAGTGATCTATGTTTGTTGTTGTTGATGTTTGTGTGTACTCCCTGGGAGGTAGTGATCTATGTTTGTTGTTGTTGATGTTTGTGTGTACTCCCTGGGAGGTAGTGATCTATGTTTGTTGTTGTTGATGTTTGTGTGTACTCCCTGGGAGGTAGTGATCTATGTTTGTTGTTGTTGATGTTTGTATGTACTCACTCGGAGGTAGTTGAGGGTGGAGTTTGACAGTCCACATCTGGTGATGTTCTTAGACAGCTGGTCTAACATCTGGGGGTCCTGGGCCTGTAGGGTTAGAGGTCAGGGGTTCGAGAGGTCAGGGGTTCGAGAGGTCAGGGGTTCGAGAGGTCAGGGGTTCGAGAGGTCAGGGGTTCGAGAGGTCAGGGGTTCGAGAGGTCAGGGGTTCGAGAGGTCGGACACCATGTATTGATCTGTCTACCATCGCTATTAGACAACAGGTGAATGTGTGTGTTTAACTCACGTGCATGGCCAGTATACTGCGTGGTATCAGTTCACGGTGCTGTCGGATGCTGAAGTGCCACGTCTTGATCCTCATCATGTCGTCAAACATGAACTCCAGGTACAGACGACCCTCCACACACACCTAGAGGGGTCAGAGGTCAGGGTTGCACTTTCTACAAAAGGAGATCACGAAAGTTATG
>NW_022265017.1:86101-101101 GCF_002021735.2 Oncorhynchus kisutch | reverse complement strand
GACGGAGTCTACAACCCACACAAGTGGCTCAGGTAGTGCAGCTCATCCAGAATGGCACATCAATGCGAGCTGTGGCAAGAAGATTTGCTGTGTCTGTCAGCGTAGTGTCCAGAGCATGGAGGTGCTACCAGGAGACAGGCCAGTACATCAGGAGACGTGGAGGAGGCTGTAGGAGGGCAACAACCCAGCAGCAGGACCGCTACCTCCACCTTTGTGCAAGGAGGAGCAGGAGGAGCACTGCCAGAGCCCTGCAAAATGACCTCCAGCAGGCCAAATATGTGCATGTGTCTGCTCAAACGGTCAGAAACAGACTCCATGAGGGTGGTATGAGGCCCAACGTCCACAGGGGGGGTTGGGCTACAGCCCAACACCGTGCAGGACGTTTGGCATTTGCCAGAGAACACCAAGATTGGCAAATTCACCACTGGCGTCCTGTGGTCTTCAGAGATGAAAGCAGGTTCACACTGAGCACATGTGACAGACGTGACAGTCTGGAGACGCCATGGAGAACGTTCTGCTGCCTGCAACATCCTCTAGCATGACCGGTTTGGCGGTGGGTCAGTCATAGTGTGGGGTGGTATTTCTTTGGGGGGCCGCACAGCCCTCCATGTGCTCGCCAGAGGTAGCCTGACTGCCATTAGGTACCGAGATGAGATCCTCAGACCCCTTGTGAGACCATATGCTGGTGCGGTTGGCCCTGGGTTCCTCCTAATGCAAGACAATGCTAGACCTCATGTGGCTGGAGTGTGTCAGCAGTTCCTGCAAGAGGAAGGCATTGATGCTATGGACTGGCCCACCCGTTCCCCAGACCTGAATCCAATTGAGCACATCTGGGACATCATGTCTCGCTCCATCCACCAACGCCACGTTGCACCACAGACTGTCCAGGAGTTGACAGATGCTTTAGTCCAGGTCTGGGAGGAGATCCCTCAGAAGACCATCCGCCACCTCATCAGGAGCATGCCCAGGCATTGTAGGGAGGTCATACAGGCACGTGGAGGCCACACACACTACTGAGCCTCATTTTTACTTGTTTTAAGCACATTACATAAAACTTGGATCAGCCTGTAGTGTGGTTTTCCACTTTAATTTTGAGTGTGACTCCAAATCCAGACCTCCATGGGTTGATAAATTTGATTTCAATTGATAATGTTTGTGTGATTTTGTTGTCAGCACATTCAACTATGTAAAGAAAAAAGTATTTAATAAGAATATTTCATTCATTCAGATCTAGGATGTGTTATTTTAGTGTTCCCTTTATTTTTTTGAGCAGTGTATATCCACAGGTACACCTCCTATTGACTCAAATGATGTCAATTAGCCAATCAGAAGCTTCTAAAGCCATGGCATAATTTTCTGGAATTTTCGAAGCTGTTTAAAGGCACAGTCAACTTAGTGTATGTAAACTTCTGACCCACTGGAATTGTGATACAGTGAATTATAGGTGAAATAATCTGTCTGTAAACATTTGTTGGAATAATGACTTGTGTCAAGCACAAAGTAGATGTCCTAACAGACTTGCCAAAACTATAGTTTGTGAACAAGAGATTTGTGGAGTGGTTGAAAAAAACTGTTTTAATGACTCCAACCTGAGTGTATGTAAACCAGTTTTAATGACTCCAACCTGAGTGTATGTAAACCAATTTTAATGACTCCAACCTGAGTGTATGTAAACCAGTTTTAATGACTCCAACCTGAGTGTATGTAAACCAATTTTAATGACTCCATCCTGAGTGTATGTAAACCAGTTTGGATGTAGGTCTGTGATATCTAGACCAGAAACATCCAGACTAGAAACGGTCAGTCTTACCCTATTCCAGGCTCCAGGTATGAGGGGGGGTACATGGGGGTTGGGCTGCAGAGAGAGAACACACACTGTCAAGGAAACATCTAGATTAATACTTGTCTTTCTCCACGCAAAAATGTGAATTGTAACTGTTGCCTGTTATCTGTAAGAACCAGATGAGACAGTTAGCCTGGACATGTCAACACACAAACACACACACACACACACATCACCCTGAGATCTGGACGAGCTAGCAGGACTTCCTGTAATAATTCATCTCAGGGGAGGAGCTAACCGCTCACCCCGACTCAGAAAGACACACACACACACACACACACACACACACATCACCCTGAGATCTGGACGAGCTAGCAGGACTTCCTGTAACAATTCATCTCAGGGGAGGAGCTAACCGCTCACCCCGACTCAGAAAGACACACACACACACACACACACACACACACACACACACACACCACAAAATGACACACAGACTGCAACAACGTTTCAGGTGTGTATCCTACTGACCCCAGGTCTCTGTCCAGCATGGTGCCGGGGTGGAACGGGGGAAAGGAGCTGCCGTTGGGGGGCTCCTTCGGAGAGTACAGCTTGAATGACTTGGAGGAACAGCCTGAAAGACAGAGAGCATTACAACTGTAACGGCTGAATACAGAAAGACAGAGAGCATTACAACTGTAACGACTGAATACAGAGAGCATTACAACTGTAACGACTGAATACAGAGAGCATTACAACTGTAACGGCTGAATACAGAGAGCATTACAACTGTAACGACTGAATACAGAAAGACAGAGAGCATTACAACTGTAACGACTGAATACAGAGAGCATTACAACTGTAACGACTGAATACAGAGAGCATTACAACTGTAACGACTGAATACAGAGAGCATTACAACTGTAACGACTGAATACAGAAAGACAGAGAGCATTACAACTGTAACGACTGAATACAGAGAGCATTACAACTGTAACGACTGAATACAGAGAGCATTACAACTGTAACGACTGAATACGGAAAGACAGAGAGCATTACAACTGTAACGACTGAATACAGAGAGCATTACAACTGTAACGACTGAATACAGAGAGCATTACAACTGTAACGACTGAATACAGAGAGCATTACAACTGTAACGGCTGAATACAGAGAGCATTACAACTGTAACGACTGAATACAGAGAGCATTACAACTGTAACGACTGAATACAGAAAGACAGAGAGCATTACAACTGTAACGACTGAATACAGAGAGCATTACAACTGTAACGACTGAATACTGAAAGACAGAGAGCATTACAACTGTAACGGCTGAATACAGAGAGCATTACAACTGTAACGGCTGAATACAGAGAGCATTACAACTGTAACGGCTGAATACTGAAAGACAGAAAGCATTACAACTGTAACGACTGAATACAGAGCCCACGTACAGAACACATAATTAGTTATTATAGTTCAAGTTAAAATGGTGTCACTTCTTGGGGCGAACAGACTACATCTGTTAACGACTTTACTTTCGGTGTTGTACACCGGCTTCAAAGGGGGATTTCACAGCTGTTTACATGGTACAATACGTCTCCACACGACACCTGCTTCATTTGTCACATGAACTGAAGCGAACTATTAGAATTCTATCAACCAGGAAATGGCAGAGCGACATCTGCATAGTGCATCTTTAAGTGATCAGTGTGTGTGTGGACGCTAGTAGGGACGACCAGTTCTGCCTTAGTTTCACTTGGCTGCACCCATTCACAGGTAAGCAGCCACACACACACACACACACACACACACACACACACACACACACACCACAGTTTTCCTAACATAAAGGTGCAGGACAACAATTTCCCGGGCCCAAACCAATAACTCTTGTACACACACGGCTCCTGCCCTGTATCCCCTCTCCCATCACAGCCACCCCTCCTTCTACGCCCCTAAACTGACCCCATACACATTCTACCCCTCCTCTCTCTATAACAACCATCTAGCCAGTCCTAACCCTCCACCTCTCTCTATCAAAACAACCATCTAGCCAGTCCTACCCCTCCTCCTCTCCATCACAACAACCATCTAGCCAGTCCTACCCCTCCTCTCTCTATCATAACAACCATCTAGCCAGTCCTACCCCTCCTCCTCTCTATCATAACAACCATCTAGCCAGTCCTACCCCTCCTCTCTCTATCATAACAACCATCTAGCCAGTCCTACCTCTCTCTATCATAACAACCATCTAGCCAGTCCTACCCCTCCTCCTCTCTCTATCATAACAACCATCTAGCCAGTCCTACCCCTCCTCTCTCTATCATAACAACCATCTAGCCAGTCCTACCTCTCTCTATCATAACAACCATCTAGCCAGTCCTACCCCTCCTCCTCTCTCTATCATAACAACCATCTAGCCAGTCCTACCTCTCTCTATCATAACAACCATCTAGTCAGTCCTACCCCTCCTCCTCTCTCTATCATAACAACCATCTAGCCAGTCCTACCCCTCCTCTTTCCATCACAACAACCATCTAGCCAGTCCTACCCCTCCTCTTTCCATCACAACAACCATCTAGCCAGTCCTACCCCTCCTCTTTCCATCATAACAACCATCTAGCCAGTCCTACCCCTCCTCTTTCCATCACAACAACCATCTAGCCAGTCCTACCCCTCCTCTCTCTATCATAACAACCATCTAGCCAGTCCTACCCCTCCTCCTCTCTATCATAACAACCATCTAGTCAGTCCTACCCCTCCTCCTCCTCTCTATCATAACAACCATCTAGCCAGTACTACCCCTCCTCCTCTCTATCATAACAACCATCTAGCCAGTCCTACCCCTCCTCTCTATCATAACAACCATCTAGCCAGTACTACCCCTCCTCCTCTCTATCATAACAACCATCTAGCCAGTCCTACCCCTCCTCCTCTCTCTATCATAACAACCACCTAGCCAGTCCTACCCCTTCTCTCTCTATAACAACCATCTAGCCAGTCCTACCCCTTCTCTCTCTATAACAACCATCTAGCCAGTCCTACCCCTTCTCTCTATCATAACAACCATCTAGCCAGTCCTACCACTCCTCCTCTACATCACAACAACCATCTAGCCAGTCCTACCCCTCCTCCTCTCTATCATAACAACCATCTAGCCAGTCCTACCCCTCCTCCTCTCTATCAAAACAATCATCTAGCCAGTCCTACCCCTACTCTCTCTATCATAACAACCATCTAGTCAGTACTACCCCTCCTCCTCTCTATCAAAACAATCATCTAGCCAGTCCTACCCCTACTCTCTCTATCATAACAACCATCTAGCCAGTCCTACCCCTCCTCTCTCTATAACAACCATCTAGCCAGTCCTACCCCTCCTCTCTCTATAACAACCATCTAGCCAGTCCTACCCCCTCCTCTCTATCATAACAACCATCTAGTCAGTCCTACCCCTCCTCCTCTCTCTATCATAACAACCATCTAGCCAGTCCTACCCCTCCTCTCTCTATAACAACCATCTAGCCAGTCCTACCCCTCCTCTCTATCATAACAACCATCTAGTCAGTCCTACCCCTCCTCCTCTCTCTATCATAACAACCATCTAGCCAGTCCTACCACTCCTCCTCTCTATCATAACAACCATCTAGCCAGTCCTACCCCTCCTCCTCTCTATCATAACAACCATCTAGCCAGTCCTACCCCTTCTCTCTCTATAACAACCATCTAGCCAGTCCTACCCCTCCTCCTCTCTCTATCATAACAACCATCTAGCCAGTCCTACCCCTCCTCCTCTCTATCATAACAACCATCTAGCCAGTCCTACCCCTCCTCCTCTCTCTATAACAACCATCTAGCCAGTCCTACCCCTCCTCTCTCTATAACAACCATCTAGCCAGTCCTACCCCTCCTCCTCTCTATCATAACAACCATCTAGCCAGTCCTACCCATCCTCTCTCTATAACAACCATCTAGCCAGTCCTACCCCTCCTCCTCTCTATCATAACAACCATCTAGCCAGTCCTACCCCTCCTCCTCTCCATCACAACAACCATCTAGCCAGTCCTACCCCTCCTCCTCTCTATCATAACAACCATCTAGCCAGTCCTACCCCTCCTCCTCTCTATCATAACAACCATCTAGCCAGTCCTACCCCTCCTCCTACTCTCTATCATAACAACCATCTAGCCAGTCCTACTCCTCCACCTCTCTATCATAACAACCATCTAGCCAGTCCTACTCCTCCTCTCTCTATCATAACAACCATCTAGCCAGTCCTACCCATCCTCTCTCTATAACAACCATCTAGCCAGTCCTACCCCTCCTCCTCTCTATCATAACAACCATCTAGCCAGTCCTACCCCTCCTCCTCTCTCTATCATAACAACCATCTAGTCAGTCCTACCCCTCCTCCTCTCTCTATCATAACAACCATCTAGCCAGTCCTACCCCTCCTCTTTCCATCACAACAACCATCTAGCCAGTCCTACCCCTCCTCTTTCCATCACAACAACCATCTAGCCAGTCCTACCCCTCCTCTTTCCATCATAACAACCATCTAGCCAGTCCTACCCCTCCTCTTTCCATCACAACAACCATCTAGCCAGTCCTACCCCTCCTCTCTCTATCATAACAACCATCTAGCAGTCCTACCCCTCCTCCTCTCTATCATAACAACCATCTAGTCAGTCCTACCCCTCCTCCTCCTCTCTATCATAACAACCATCTAGCCAGTACTACCCCTCCTCCTCTCTATCATAACAACCATCTAGCCAGTCCTACCCCTCCTCTCTATCATAACAACCATCTAGCCAGTACTACCCCTCCTCCTCTCTATCATAACAACCATCTAGCCAGTCCTACCCCTCCTCCTCTCTCTATCATAACAACCACCTAGCCAGTCCTACCCCTTCTCTCTCTATAACAACCATCTAGCCAGTCCTACCCCTTCTCTCTCTATAACAACCATCTAGCCAGTCCTACCCCTTCTCTCTATCATAACAACCATCTAGCCAGTCCTACCACTCCTCCTCTACATCACAACAACCATCTAGCCAGTCCTACCCCTCCTCCTCTCTATCATAACAACCATCTAGCCAGTCCTACCCCTCCTCCTCTCTATCAAAACAATCATCTAGCCAGTCCTACCCCTACTCTCTCTATCATAACAACCATCTAGTCAGTACTACCCCTCCTCCTCTCTATCAAAACAATCATCTAGCCAGTCCTACCCCTACTCTCTCTATCATAACAACCATCTAGCCAGTCCTACCCCTCCTCCTCTCTATCAAAACAATCATCTAGCCAGTCCTACCCCTACTCTCTCTATCATAACAACCATCGAGCTAGTCCTACCCCTCCTCTCTCTATAACAACCATCTAGCCAGTCCTACCCCTCCTCTCTCTATAACAACCATCTAGCCAGTCCTACCCCTCCTCTCTATCATAACAACCATCTAGTCAGTCCTACCCCTCCTCCTCTCTCTATCATAACAACCATCTAGCCAGTCCTACCCCTCCTCTCTCTATAACAACCATCTAGCCAGTCCTACCCCTCCTCTCTATCATAACAACCATCTAGTCAGTCCTACCCCTCCTCCTCTCTCTATCATAACAACCATCTAGCCAGTCCTACCACTCCTCCTCTCTATCATAACAACCATCTAGCCAGTCCTACCCCTCCTCCTCTCTATCATAACAACCATCTAGCCAGTCCTACCCCTTCTCTCTCTATAACAACCATCTAGCCAGTCCTACCCCTCCTCCTCTCTCTATCATAACAACCATCTAGCCAGTCCTACCCCTCCTCCTCTCTATCATAACAACCATCTAGCCAGTCCTACCCCTCCTCCTCTCTCTATAACAACCATCTAGCCAGTCCTACCCCTCCTCTCTCTATAACAACCATCTAGCCAGTCCTACCCCTCCTCCTCTCTATCATAACAACCATCTAGCCAGTCCTACCCATCCTCTCTCTATAACAACCATCTAGCCAGTCCTACCCCTCCTCCTCTCTATCATAACAACCATCTAGCCAGTCCTACCCCTCCTCCTCTCCATCACAACAACCATCTAGCCAGTCCTACCCCTCCTCCTCTCTATCATAACAACCATCTAGCCAGTCCTACCCCCTCCTCCTCTCTATCATAACAACCATCTAGCCAGTCCTACCCCTCCTCCTACTCTCTATCATAACAACCATCTAGCCAGTCCTACTCCTCCACCTCTCTATCATAACAACCATCTAGCCAGTCCTACTCCTCCTCTCTCTATCATAACAACCATCTAGCCAGTCCTACCCATCCTCTCTCTATAACAACCATCTAGCCAGTCCTACCCCTCCTCCTCTCTATCATAACAACCATCTAGCCAGTCCTACCCCTCCTCCTCTCTCTATCATAACAACCATCTAGCCAGTCCTACTCCTCCTCTCTCTATCAGAACAACCATCTAGCCAGTCCTACCCATCCTCTCTCTATAACAACCATCTAGCCAGTCCTACCACTCCTCCTCTCTATCATAACAACCATCTAGCCAGTCCTACCCCTCCTCCTCTCTATCATAACAACCATCTAGCCAGTCCTACCCCTTCTCTCTCTATAACAACCATCTAGCCAGTCCTACCCCTCCTCCTCTCTCTATCATAACAACCATCTAGCCAGTCCTACCCCTCCTCCTCTCTATCATAACAACCATCTAGCCAGTCCTACCCCTCCTCCTCTCTCTATAACAACCATCTAGCCAGTCCTACCCCTCCTCTCTCTATAACAACCATCTAGCCAGTCCTACCCCTCCTCCTCTCTATCATAACAACCATCTAGCCAGTCCTACCCATCCTCTCTCTATAACAACCATCTAGCCAGTCCTACCCCTCCTCCTCTCTATCATAACAACCATCTAGCCAGTCCTACCCCTCCTCCTCTCCATCACAACAACCATCTAGCCAGTCCTACCCCTCCTCCTCTCTATCATAACAACCATCTAGCCAGTCCTACCCCTCCTCCTCTCTATCATAACAACCATCTAGCCAGTCCTACCCCTCCTCCTACTCTCTATCATAACAACCATCTAGCCAGTCCTACTCCTCCACCTCTCTATCATAACAACCATCTAGCCAGTCCTACTCCTCCTCTCTCTATCATAACAACCATCTAGCCAGTCCTACCCATCCTCTCTCTATAACAACCATCTAGCCAGTCCTACCCCTCCTCCTCTCTATCATAACAACCATCTAGCCAGTCCTACCCCTCCTCCTCTCTATCATAACAACCATCTAGCCAGTCCTACCCCTCCTCCTCTCTATCAAAACAATCATCTAGCCAGTCCTACCCCTACTCTCTCTATCATAACAACCATCTAGTCAGTACTACCCCTCCTCCTCTCTATCAAACAATCATCTAGCCAGTCCTACCCCTACTCTCTCTATCATAACAACCATCTAGCCAGTCCTACCCCTCCTCCTCTCTATCAAAACAATCATCTAGCCAGTCCTACCCCTACTCTCTCTATCATAACAACCATCGAGCTAGTCCTACCCCTCCTCTCTCTATAACAACCATCTAGCCAGTCCTACCCCTCCTCTCTCTATAACAACCATCTAGCCAGTCCTACCCCTCCTCTCTATCATAACAACCATCTAGTCAGTCCTACCCCTCCTCCTCTCTCTATCATAACAACCATCTAGCCAGTCCTACCCCTCCTCTCTCTATAACAACCATCTAGCCAGTCCTACCCCTCCTCTCTATCATAACAACCATCTAGTCAGTCCTACCCCTCCTCCTCTCTCTATCATAACAACCATCTAGCCAGTCCTACCACTCCTCCTCTCTATCATAACAACCATCTAGCCAGTCCTACCCCTCCTCCTCTCTATCATAACAACCATCTAGCCAGTCCTACCCCTTCTCTCTCTATAACAACCATCTAGCCAGTCCTACCCCTCCTCCTCTCTCTATCATAACAACCATCTAGCCAGTCCTACCCCTCCTCCTCTCTATCATAACAACCATCTAGCCAGTCCTACCCCTCCTCCTCTCTCTATAACAACCATCTAGCCAGTCCTACCCCTCCTCTCTCTATAACAACCATCTAGCCAGTCCTACCCCTCCTCCTCTCTATCATAACAACCATCTAGCCAGTCCTACCCATCCTCTCTCTATAACAACCATCTAGCCAGTCCTACCCCTCCTCCTCTCTATCATAACAACCATCTAGCCAGTCCTACCCCTCCTCCTCTCCATCACAACAACCATCTAGCCAGTCCTACCCCTCCTCCTCTCTATCATAACAACCATCTAGCCAGTCCTACCCCTCCTCCTCTCTATCATAACAACCATCTAGCCAGTCCTACCCCTCCTCCTACTCTCTATCATAACAACCATCTAGCCAGTCCTACTCCTCCACCTCTCTATCATAACAACCATCTAGCCAGTCCTACTCCTCCTCTCTCTATCATAACAACCATCTAGCCAGTCCTACCCATCCTCTCTCTATAACAACCATCTAGCCAGTCCTACCCCTCCTCCTCTCTATCATAACAACCATCTAGCCAGTCCTACCCCTCCTCCTCTCTCTATCATAACAACCATCTAGCCAGTCCTACCCATCCTCTCTCTATAACAACCATCTAGCCAGTCCTACCCCTCCTCCTCTCTATCATAACAATTATCTAGCCAGTCCTACCCCTCCTCCTACTCTCTATCATAACAACCATCTAGCCAGTACTACCCCTCCTACTCTCTATCATAACAACCATCTAGCCACGCTGCCTGACCCTGGACCAGAGGTCACACACACAGCCACGCTGCCTGACCCTGGACCAGAGGTCACTCCCACAGCCTGACCCTGGACCAGAGGTCACACACTCAGCCTGACCCTGGACCAGAGGTCACACACACACAGCCACGCTGCCTGACCCTGGACCAGAGCTCACTCCCACAGCCTGACCCTGGACCAGAGGTCACACATACAGCCTGACCCTGGACCAGAGGTCACTCCCACAGCCTGACCCTGGACCAGAGGTCACACACACAGCCTGACCCTGGACCAGAGGTCACACACACAGCCACGCTGCCTGACCCTGGACCAGAGGTCACTGCCACAGCCACGCTGCCCGACCCTGGACCAGAGGTCACACACGCACAGCCTGACCCTGGACCAGAAGTCACTCACACAGCCTGACCCTGGACCAGAGGTCATGACCTGTACTGTCTGATAGAAACTCTCCTCATTGTTGATGTCTTCTGCCTCAGCTCACTGTGTGTGTGTGGCCCTACCCATTGACCCACCTCATCTCACATAGCCTATACAGCAGACTATCTAATAATAATAATAACAACAATGCCATTTAGCAGATGCTTTAATCCAACAACACTTATGTGACTGATGATGATGAGACTGATTCCTTGGTGATGTTGTGTTCATAGACCTATAGTGTGAATATTAACACCATCATCTCTCCTCCGAGGCTACAATCTCCGAGGCTACATCACAGTCAGAGTGCAGTAGAACTCACACGTGTCCCAAAGCTGTCCCCTACACGTGTCCCAAAGCTGTCCCTTACACGTGTCCCAAAGCTTTCCCTTACACGTGTCCCAAAGCTGGCCCCTACACGTGTCCCAAAGCTGTCCCTTACACGTGTCCCAAAGCTGTCCCTTACACGTGTCCCAAAGCTGTCCCTGACACGTGTCCCAAAGCTGTCCCTGACACGTGTCCCAAAGCTGTCCCTGACACGTGTCCCAAAGCTGTCCCTTACACGGGTCACAAAGCTGTCCCTTACACATGTCCCTTACACATGTCCCAAAGTTGGCCCCTACATGTGTCCCAAAGCTGTCCCTTACACGTGTCAGAATAATGTTTTGGGCCCATTGTTTTTGTCAAATAAACCTGGGTCAATGGAAAACTACTGTCATGGAAACTTGACAGTTGCCATGACGATGACAAGGGAAGGAGTGTATGTGGGTGATTTTTGCTTTGTCTTAACCACACTGTACCCTCTGACTGAAGTCCCACACACACACCTCCCTGACATCAACAGAACACAATCACACACAGACACACACACACACACTCAACAGGACAGAGTAGCATGCCTATTCAGAACATCCTCCATCAATCTACCTGTCAAAGCCACAGCCGGCAGGGTGGTGGCAACACAATGGTAGTGAACTCCCTCGACCTCATCACTCACACACACACACACAGGAAGTAGCACCTCTGTCGTAAAGGGTTGGTCTCATAAAACATTTATCAGAGACACACACACCTATCATGACTCTATACAGTCACTGTGCTGAGCGAGGAACACAAAGTGTCTCAGACACACAGACAGTAAAATCTGGATCTTCCAGGGACAGACACACACTTGCATAGACTAGACCCAGAGACCGACAGGAGAGCGTAATCATGACTGCCAAAACACCATCTCACTCAAACCAAAGTATCAAAACTGGGTCTAGCCTGACTGTTTATTATGGAACTAGGGCTGGTCGATACATTCTGATTCATGAAATGGATATATGTGTTTTAGCGCGATGTTACAAATGTCTGTATTGCAAGAATCAATCTTCTATTTTTTTGATGAGGGATTTTCTGTTTGGTCTCGTCTCCTTCCCTCCTCCTGTACTGACACCAAGCCCCTCCTCCTCCTCCTGTGCTGTGACAACAAGCCCCTCCCCCTCCTCCTGTACTGTGACACCAAGCTCCTCCTCCTCCTCCTGTGCTGTGACAACAAGCCCCTCCCCCTCCTCCTGTGCTGTGACAACAAGCCCCTCCCCCTCCTCCTGTGCTGTGACAACAAGCCCCTCCCCCTCCGCTGTGACACCAAGCCCCCCCTCCTCCTGTACTGACACCAAGCCCCCCCTCCTCCTGTACTGACACCAAGCCCCCCCTCCTCCTGTACTGTGACACCAAGCCCCTCCTCCTCCTGTACTGACACCAAGCCCCTCCTCCTCCTGTACTGTGTACACTGAGTATCTTCCCACCCACACACAGACACCAAGCCCCTCCCCCTGCCACTCACAACAACAAAGAGGAAAGATCCCTCCTTCCTCTCTGACAACAAGCAGTTTCAACTCTCTACTTTCATTTGAGGTTTGGTCCAACAGAATGGGTGAGATGGAGAGAGAGACGTTATTTTACTGTAATAGAGGAGTTAACCTTTCTAACTTTGACCCTTTATATGTCTCAACTCCCACCGTGTAGAGCAGACCCTCCTAAAACAGGAGAATCAATCAACATGTATCTCAGATTCTGTCACGTGGCATTGTGGTACCACGTACCGCTAGCAGCATTTAAGCCACATGCTGTTATGTGCTAGCTGTCTAGTCCAGTGGTTCCCATCTGGGGATACTAGGACCCCTGGGGGTACCTGGCCTATCCACAGGGGGAGCTTGAGAAGACTGATGAGATCACAGGCAGACTGGTGAAAGGTACATGAGTGGTAGTCCGGGCAGAGCAACATTCAGTTGGTGGTACAGTAACCGTAAAAGGTTGGGAGCACTGGTCTAGTCGTATAAATGTGCAACGGGCATAAAAAAAACATTATATAAGGATTTGGCAACTTGTTCTCATTCTGAGAAATAAGCATCTTCTTATCCAGGAAGCCACTTGACTTCAACATCTTAACAAAATGAACAGGCTGTTGTTCCAACAGATGGAGACGGACAGGGGGGTCTATTCATAACAGTTCAACCGTTACACCTTGTTAGCAAGCAGTTTTTTATTTATTTAACTAGGCAAGTCAGTTAAGAACAAATTCTTATTTACAATGACGGCCCACCCCACCCAAACCCGGACGACGCCGGGCCAATTGTGCGCTGCCCTATGAAGCCTGGAATCGAACCAGGGTCTGTAGTGACGCCTCTAGCACCGAGATGCAGTGCCTTAGACCGCTGCGCTCCTCGGGAGCTAAATATAAATATTAGCTGGCTACTCACTAGCACCTGGGCTTGTGCTTGAGAGATTATTTATGAGTTCATTTTCTATACTGCCTGCTACCAGAAGTTGCCCATTATTAGTGCACGGAGCTGGTTACATTTGTAACAAAAGGGGATTTTCATAGACAGACTTGAAAGCCAAGGAGTATTGCAAAAAATGTAATTTTTAGTAGTTCTTATGGTTGTGGAAGGCTTATATTTAACCAAGGAAACATTTTACAAGCCCTGAATTCATTAGATTATTGCTGACTGTTTAAAATGCAGTGTATTGGCCTTTATTTGCACAACAACTCTTGTTCAGAGAAAACGTTAAAAAAAATATATAGATATCGGCCATAAGTATATAAAAAAATATATGGTTTTCAGGCCATATCCCAACTCTGTGGAATGCCAATAACCCTATGATAATAGCTGCATCACAACAAAATTAATGGATACATTAATTAATTAATGGATACATTAATTAATTAATATTATTTCCATTACAAGCTAAAAGACTACAGTACAAACCCATTAGCTCTGATCCTTCACTTTGTGTGTGTGTATAAAGAACCATTAGCTCCGTTCCTTTGCATGGTGGTAAACGATGGGTCAGTCCAAATCAAATCAGCAACAAGCCACACTTCCTCTGCTGCAAATTACCCTCTTTACAACAACAACAACACACACACACACAGGGGGGGAGAGAGAGGGGCAACTTCCTGTCTTTGAGATGTGATGGTGGTGGTAATCTGATTTCCCTGACTGTAAATCTGACCTGTCATCAGATCAGGGAGCCAAACACAACATTCTCAGAGGAATTCCATTCGAGAATTCACGATTACAACTAAAGCCTAAACATTCACGAATATATAATAAATAAATGCCATTCTAGATTCTAAAACCATCATTTCACAAACTACAAAGCCTCTAGCCTACTATGGCTACATTCGAAGTTAATATCTGGAGTATTTCTAATTGGATAACAAATTAAATAGCTAGCTAGATTGTTTACAAGAAAGCGTGTACTACAGTAGTAGTCAGCTACAAGTATAAGGACAGTAGTGTTTGTCAACAAAGTGACAAGCATCAGCTGTGGCTACATGAGAAGTCAGCTAGCTCCAAGCTAACTGGCTAGCTACAATGTTACATGTAGTTAGCATTACAAGCTAGCTACATCCGAACGCCGGGGGTTCACATATTGTTGCAAAATGCATCGATTGGGTAGCTGCATTTGATGATAAATTGGCGTAACTGCAACAGTAGCAAACGGTGAGAGGACATCTTCAATAAACACAAA
>NW_022265017.1:68601-81101 GCF_002021735.2 Oncorhynchus kisutch | reverse complement strand
CAAATCAATCCCAGAACAACAGCAAAGGACCTTGTGAAGATGCTGGAGGAAACAGGTACAAAAGTATCTATATCCACAGTAAAACGAGTCCTATATCGACATAACCTGAAAGGCCGCTCAGCAAGGAAGAGGCCACTACTCCAAAACCGCCATAAAAAAAGCCAGACTACAGTTTGCAACTGCACATGGGGACAAAGATGGGACTTTTTGGAGAAATGTACTCTGGTCTGATGAATCAAAAATAGAACTGTTTGGCTTGCAAGCCGAAGAACCCCATCTCAATCGTAAAGCACGGGGGTGGCAGCATCATGTTGTGGGGGTGCTTTGCTGCAGGAGGGGCTGGTGCACTTCACAAAATAGATGGCTTCATGAGGAGGGAAATTATGTGAAGCAACATCTCAAGACATCAGTCATGTTCAAACTTGGTCATAATTGGGTCTTCCAAATGGACAATGACCCCAAGCATACTTCCAAAGTTGTGGCAAAATGGCTTAAGGACAAGTCAAGGTATTGGAGTGGCCGTCACAAAGCCCTGACCTCAATTACCTTGGACTTAACTTCCGGCGCCGACAGAGATGGCCGCCTCGCTTCGCGTTCCTAGGAAACTATGCAGTTTTTTGTTTTTTTACGTGTTATTTCTTACATTAGTACCCCAGGTCATCTTAGGTTTCATTACATACAGTCGAGAAGAACTACTGAATATAAGATCAGCGTCAACTCACCATCAGTACGACCAAGAATATGTTTTTCGCGACGCGGATCCTGTGTTCTGCCTTACAAACAGGACAATGGAGTGGATTCCATGCAGCGACCCAAAAAAACGACTCCGAAAGAGAGGGAAACGAGGCGGTCTTCTGGTCAGACTCCGGAGACGGGCACACCGTGCACCACTCCCTAGCATTCTTCTTGCCAATGTCCAGTCTCTTGACAACAAGGTTGATGAAATCCGAGCAAGGGTAGCATTCCAGAGGGACATCAGAGACTGTAACGTTCTCTGCTTCACGGGAAACATGGCTCACCGGAGAGACGCTATCCGAAGCGGTGCAGCCAACGGGTTTCTCCACGCATCGCGCCGACAGAAACAAACATCTTTCTGGTAAGAAGAGGGGCGGGGGTGTATGCCTTATGGCCAACGTGACATGGTGTGATGAAAGAAACATACAGGAACTCAAATCCTTCTGTTCACCCGACTTAGAATTCCTCACAATCAAATGTAGACCGCATTATCTACCAAGAGAATTCTCTTCGATTATAATCACAGCCGTATATATCCCCCCCCAAGCAGACACATCGATAGCTCTGAACGAACTTTATTTAACTCTCTGCAAACTGGAAACGATTTATCCGGAGGCTGCATTCATTGTAGCTGGGGATTTTAACAAGGCTAATCTGAAAACAAGACTCCCTAAATTTGATCAGCATATCGATTGCGCAACCAGGGGTGGAAAGACCTTGGATCATTGTTACTCTAACTTCCGCAACGCATATAAGGCCCTGCCCCGCCCCCCTTTCGGAAAAGCTGACCACGACTCCATTTTGTTGATCCCTGCCTACAGACAGAAACTAAAACAAGAGGCTCCCACGCTGAGGTCTGTCCAACGCTGGTCCGACCAAGCTGACTCCACACTCCAAGACTGCTTCCATCACGTGGACTGGGAGATGTTTCGTATTGCGTCAGATAACAACATTGACGAATACGCTGATTCGGTGTGCGAGTTCATTAGAACGTGCGTTGAAGATGTCGTTCCCATAGCAACGATTAAAACATTCCCTAACCAGAAACCGTGGATTGATGGCAGCATTCGTGTGAAACTGAAAGCGCGAACCACTGCTTTTAATCAGGGCAAGGTGTCTGGTAACATGACCGAATACAAACAGTGCAGCTATTCCCTCCGCAAGGCTATCAAACAAGCTAAGCGCCAGTACAGAGACAAAGTAGAATCTCAATTCAACGGCTCAGACACAAGAGGCATGTGGCAGGGTCTACAGTCAATCACGGACTACAGGAAGAAATCCAGCCCAGTCACGGACCAGGATGTCTTGCTCCCAGGCAGACTAAATAACTTTTTTGCCCGCTTTGAGGACAATACAGTGCCACTGACACGGCCTGCAACGGAAACATGCGGTCTCTCCTTCACTGCAGCCGAGGTGAGTAAGACATTTAAACGTGTTAACCCTCGCAGGGCTGCAGGCCCAGACGGCATCCCCAGCCACGCCCTCAGAGCATGCGCAGACCAGCTGGCCGGTGTGTTTACGGACATATTCAATCAATCCCTATACCAGTCTGCTGTTCCCACATGCTTCAAGAGGGCCACCATTGTTCCTGTTCCCAAGAAAGCTAAGGTAACTGAGCTAAACGACTACCGCCCCGTAGCACTCACATCCGTCATCATGAAGTGCTTTGAGAGACTAGTCAAGGACCATATCACCTCCACCCTACCTGACACCCTAGACCCACTCCAATTTGCTTACCGCCCAAATAGGTCCACAGACGATGCAATCTCAACCACACTGCACACTGCCCTAACCCATCTGGACAAGAGGAATACCTATGTGAGAATGCTGTTCATCGACTACAGCTCGGCATTCAACACCATAGTACCCTCCAAGCTCGTCATCAAGCTCAAGACCCTGGGTCTCGACCCCACCCTGTGCAACTGGGTACTGGACTTCCTGACGGGCTGCCCCCAGGTGGTGAGGGTAGGCAACAACATCTCCTCCCCGCTGATCCTCAACACTGGGGCCCCACAAGGGTGCGTTCTGAGCCCTCTCCTGTACTCCCTGTTCACCCACGACTGCGTGGCCACGCACGCCTCCAACTCAATCATCAAGTTTGCGGACGACACAACAGTGGTAGGCTTGATTACCAACAACGACGAGACGGCCTACAGGGAGGAGGTGAGGGCCCTCGGAGTGTGGTGTCAGGAAAATAACCTCACACTCAACGTCAACAAAACTAAGGAGATGATTGTGGACTTCAGGAAACAGCAGAGGGAACACCCCCCTATCCACATCGATGTAACAGTAGTGGAGAGGGTAGCAAGTTTTAAGTTCCTCGGCATACACATCACAGACAAACTGAATTGGTCCACTCACACAGACAGCATCGTGAGGAAGGCGCAGCAGCGCCTCTTCAACCTCAGGAGGCTGAAGAAATTCGGCTTGTCACCAAAAGCACTCACAAACTTCTACAGATGCACAATCGAGAGCATCCTGGCGGGCTGTATCACCGCCTGGTATGGCAACTGCACCGCCCTCAACCGTAAGGCTCTCCAGAGGGTAGTGAGGTCTGCACAACGCATCACCGGGGGCAAACTACCTGCCCTCCAGGACACCTACACCACCCGATGCTACAGGAAGGCCATAAAGATCATCAAGGTCATCAACCACCCGAGCCACTGCCTGTTCACCCCGCTGTCATCCAGAAGGCGAGCTCAGTACAGGTGCATCAAACCTGGGACCGAGAGACTGAAAAACAGCTTCTATCTCAAGGCCATCAGACTGTTAAACAGCCACCACTAACATTGAGTGGCTGCTGCCAACACACTGTCAATGACACTGACTCAACTCCAGCCACTTTAATAATGGGAATTGATGGGAAATGATGTAAATATATCACTAGCCACTTTAAACAATGCTACCTTATATAATGTTACTCACCCTACATTATTCATCTCATATGCATACGTATATACTGTACTCTATATCATCGACTGCATCCTTATGTAATACATGTATCACTAGCCACTTTAACTATGCCACTTTGTTTACATACTCATCTCATATGTTATACTGTACTCGATATCATCTACTGTATCTTGCCTATGCTGCTCTGTACCATCACTCATTCATATATCCTTATGTACATATTCTTTATCCCCTTACACTGTGTATAAGACAGTAGTTTTTTGGAATTGTTAGTTAGATTACTTGTTCGTTATTACTGCATTGTCGGAACTAGAAGCACAAGCATTTCGCTACACTTGCATTAACATCTGCTAACCATGTGTATGTGACAAATAAAATTTGATTTGATTTGATTTGAAATGTGTGGGCAGAACTGAAAAAGCGTGTGTGAGCAAGGAGGCCTTCAAACCTGACTCAGTTACACCAGCTCTGTCAGGAGGAATGGGCCAAAATTCACCCAACTTATTGTGGGAAGCTTGTGGAAGGCTACCCAAAACTTTGGACCAAAGTTAAACAATTTAAAGGCAATGCTACCAAATACTAATTGAGTGTATGTAAACTTCTGACCCACTGGGAATGTAATGAAAGAAATAAAAGCTGAAAAACATAATTCTCTCTACTATTATTCTGAGATTTCACATTCTTAAAATAAAGTGGTGATCCTAACTGACCTAAAAACAGAGAATTCTTACTCTGATTAAATGTCAGGAATTGTGGAAAAACTGAGTTTAAATGTATTTGGCTAAGGTGTATGTAAACTTCCGACTTCAAATGTACATATGAAATCCACCATCACATCCTCTCTCTCCTACTACCGCCTGGAGCCAGCTTGTTACCCTTAGGATATCCCCCTACCCCAGTGTGGTAGACTCTGATGAGTAATGTTGGGGTTCTAGAAGGAAATCCCAAAGATCTGTCTGATACAACATTCTGAATGATCACAGAACAGTCATAAAACATACTGTCACAGACTGTCTTTGATACTGCTGCATAGCTATTCATGTTCTGACAGACACACACACACACACAGACAGACAGACACACAGACAGACAGACACACAGACAGACAGACAGACAGACAGACAGACAGACAGACAGACAGACAGACAGACAGACACACAGACACACAGACACACACACACACACACACACACACACACACACACACACACACACACACACACACACACACACACACACACACACACACACACATATATATATATATATATTCGTCTTCATGCCAGTCTGCCAGTCTGAGTAGTGGCTGTTCTGTGTTATTGAGGCGCCCTCCTGTGGCACAATATGACACTGCATTTATTTTCTTTCAGCTTAACTCTCTCTCTCTCGCACACACACACGGACGCACACACACGGACGCACACACGCACATGGACACACACACAAACACACACGCACACGCACACACACACACACACACACACACACACGGACGCACACACACGGACACACACACACGGACGCACACACACGGACGCACACACATGGACACACACACGCACATGGACACACACACAAACACACACGCACATGCACACACACACACACACACACACACACACACACACACACACACACACACAGGCTGATTCTCTAGTAAGGATTTGTCCGACTCAACCAGCCAGAACACTTCCAATACAACTGCGCCATTGAAATGGTCCAGTGTTTGTATAACGTGTATCTGGGTGACATGAACAACAATAACGGTTCAGTTTGTTGTGATGTTAATATAATAAATGAGTCATTCATAATAATATGTCAGGTAATAACATTCAGTATGAATACCTGCTGATGAATTGGGATATCATACCATCTGAACGGTACAGTGTGGGTGTGTATGAGTCAGTGTGTGTAAAACTAGTGCCGTCCTGTGTGGTGTGTGGTGTGTGTCTGCTTACAGGGCTGAGGAGAGGAGAGGAGGGGAGATGACAGTGCCCTGATGCTCTGTCCTCCCTGCTGGATGCTAGAGGCCATTTTGTTCCTGATCTCACAGAGAGAGAGACAGGTCTCGGCCAATGACAGCTCAGGTCTGGCTCGGATCGGGCCAATGACAGCTCAGCTTGGCAGAAAACACAGAAACACTCAGTCTGGGTGGGAGGGATAGAGTGAGTGTCGTTTCTCTCTCTCTCTGCCTACTGGCTGCCTGCTCCTTCTCTCCCTCTATCTGCTCCCTCTCTCCCCTATCACCTCTCTTTCCTCTCACTTTCTCTCTCCCTTCCCTCTCTCCCAACCTCCCTCCCTCTCTCTCCCCCATCTCTCTCCTCCCTTCTCTCTTGTTGTGCAACCCTCCCTCTTAAAAGAACAGGCTGAGAGAGGCTTTGTGAGGTTGCTGTTGTGCAACCCCCCCCTCTCTGTCTCTCTCCCTATCTACCTCTCTCGCTCTCTCTCTCTACGCCTCTCTCTCTCTACGCCTCTCTCTCTCTGCTCTCTCTCTCTCTGCTCTCTCTCTCTCTGCTCTCTCTCTCTCTCTACGCCTCTCTCTCTCTACGCCTCTCTCTCTCTGCTCTCTCTCTCTCTGCTCTCTCTCTCTCTACGCCTCTCTCTCTCTGCTCTCTCTCTCTCTACCCCTCTCTCTCTGTCTCTCTCCCTATCTACCTCTCTCGCTCTCTCTCTCTCTACGCCTCTCTCTCTCTACGCCTCTCTCTCTCTGCTCTCTCTCTCTCTACGCCTCTCTCTCTCTGCTCTCTCTCTCTTTACGCCTCTCTCTCTCTACGCCTCTCTCTCTCTGCTCTCTCTCTCTACTCCTCTCTCTCTCTGCTCTCTCTCTCTCTACGCCTCTCTCTCTCTGCTCTCTCTCTCTCTACGCCTCTCTCTCTGCTCTCTCTGCTCTCTCTCTCTCTCTACGCCTCTCTCTCTCTCTCTGCTCTCTCTCTCTGCTCTCTCTCTCTCTGCTCTCTCTCTCTCTGCTCTCTCTCTCTCTACGCCTCTCTCTCTCTGCTCTCTCTCTACGCCTCTCTCTCTGCTCTCTCTGCTCTCTCTCTCTCTCTACGCCTCTCTCTCTCTCTGCTCTCTCTCTCTCTGCTCTCTCTCTCTCTGCTCTCTCTCTCTCTGCTCTCTCTCTCTCTCTGCTCTCTCTCTCTCTACGCCTCTCTCTCTCTGCTCTCTCTCTCTACTCCTCTCTCTCTCTGCTCTCTCTCTCTCTGCTCTCTCTCTCTCTACGCCTCTCTCTCTCTGCTCTCTCTCTCTCTCTACGCCTCTCTCTCTCTGCTCTCTCTCTCTCTCTCTCTCTACTCCTCTCTCTCTCTGCTCTCTCTCTGCTCTCTCTCTCTCTACGCCTCTCTCTCTGCTCTCTGTTTCTGCTTTAACTCATTTTTCCTGCTAATCAAGAACGTACCATGTGACTTTCTGCATGAGAGGGCACAGTCCTCCCGTCCTCCCTTACTCGCTCTATCCCTCCCTCATTCCCTTCCTCCCTTCGCTCTGTGCACCCAGCGTGTGCCAGCAATAAGTGGAGTCAGAGAGGAGGGTGGGAGAAAGGACAGAGAGAGATATGGTTCAGAAGAACAGGCAGAAGGGAGGGTGAAGGAGAGAGAGCGAGGGAATAAGAGAGAGCGAGAGAGGGGCCAGGATGATTAGATAGGTAGAAAGAGAGAGAGTATAGTATATTACTAAGGAGGTGCCAGATAGAAAGAGAGTATAGTATATTACTGAGGAGGTGCTAGGTAGAGAGAGAGAGTATAGTATATTACTGAGGAGGTGCTAGGTAGAGAGAAAGAGGCCAGGATGATTAGAGAGGAAGAAAGAGAGAGAGTATAGTATATTACTGAGGAGGTGCTAGGTAGAGAGAGAGTATAGTATATTATGAGGAGGTGCTAGGTAGAGAAAGAGAGTATAGTATATTGCTGAGGAGGTGCTAGGTAGAGCGAGAGTATAGTATATTATGAGGAGGTGCTAGGTAGAGAAAGAGAGTATAGTATATTGCTGAGGAGGTGCTAGGTAGAGCGAGAGTATAGTATATTATGAGGAGGTGCTAGGTAGAGAAAGAGAGTATAGTATATTGCTGAGGAGGTACTAGGTAGAGCGAGAGTATAGTATATTATGAGGAGGTGCTAGGTAGAAAGAGAGTATAGTATATTGCTGAGGAGGTGCTAGGAAGAAAGAGAGTATAGTATATTATGAGGAGGTGCTAGGTAGAGAGAGAGAGTATAGTATATTGCTGAGGAGGTGCTAGGTAGAGCGAGAGAATAGTATATTGCTGAGGAGGTGCTAGGTAGAGCGAGAGTATAGTATATTGCTGAGGAGGTGCTAGGTAGAAAGAGAGTATAGTATATTGCTGAGGAGCTGCTAGGAAGAAAGAGAGTATAGTATATTATGAGGAGGTGCTAGGTAGAGCGAGAGTATAGTATATTGCTGAGGAGGTGCTAGGTAGAAAGAGAGTATAGTATCGTTTTTTAATGAGGAGGTTCTAGGTAGAACGAGAGTATAGTATATTACTGAGGAGGTGCTAGGTAGAAAGAGAGTATAGTTTATTACTGAGGAGGTGCTAGGTAGAGAGAGGGAGTATAGTATATTGCTGAGGAGGTGCTAGGTAGAGAGAGAGTATAGTATATTACTGAGGAGGTGCTAGGTAGAGAGAGAGAGAGAGATAGTATAGTATATTACTGAGGAGGTGCTAGTTAGAGAGAGACAGAGTATAGTATATTACTGAGGAGGTGCTAGGTAGAGAGAGAGAGTATAGCATATTACTGAGGAGGTGCTAGGTAGAGAGAGAGTATAGTATATTACTGAGGAGGTGCTAGGTAGAGAGAGAGCATAGTATATTACTGAGGAGGTGCTAGGTAGAGAGAGAGAGTATAGTATATTACTGAGGAGGTGCTAGGTAGAGAGACAGAGTATAGTATATTATGAGGAGGTGCTAGGTAGAGAGAGAGAGAGTATAGTATATTACTGAGGAGGTGCTAGATAGAGAGAGAGTATAGTATATTACTGAGGAGGTGCTAGGTAGAGAGACAGAGTATAGTATATTATGAGGAGGTGCTAGGTAGAGAGAGAGAGAGTATAGTATATTACCGAGGAGGTGCTAGGTAGAGAGAGAGAGAGTATAGTATATTACTGAGGAGGTGCTAGGTAGAGAGAGAGAGAGTATAGTATATTACTGAGGAGGTGCTAGGTAGAGAGAGAGAGAGTATAGTATATTACTGAGGAGGTGCTAGGTAGAGAGACAGAGTATAGTATATTATGAGGAGGTGCTAGGTAGAGAGAGAGAGAGTATAGTATATTACAGAGGAGGTGCTAGGTAGAGAGAGAGAGAGTATAGTATATTACTGAGGAGGTGCTAGGTAGAGAGAGAGAGAGTATAGTATATTACTGAGGATGTGCTAGGTAGAGAGAGAGTATAGTATATTACTGAGGAGGTGCTAGGTAGAGAGAGAGAGAGTATAGTATATTACTGAGGAGGTGCTAGGTAGAGAGAGAGAGAGTATAGTATATTACTGAGGAGGTGCCAGGTAGAGAGAGAGAGAGTATAGTATATTACTGAGGAGGTGCTAGGTAGAGAGAGAGAGAGTATAGTATATTACTGAGGAGGTGCTAGGTAGAGAGAGAGAGAGTATAGTATATTACTGAGGAGGTGCTAGGTAGAGAGACAGAGTATAGTAAATTACTGAGGAGGTGCCAGGTAGAGAGAGAGAGAGTATAGTATATTGCTGAAGAGGTGCTAGGTAGAGAGAGAGAGAGAGTATAGTATATTACTGAGGAGGTGCTAGGTAGAGAGAGAGAGAGTATAGTATATTACTGAGGAGGTGCTAGGTAGAGAGAGAGTATAGTATATTACTGAGGAGGTTCTAGGTAGAGAGACAGAGTATAGTATATTGCTGAGGAGGTGCCAGGTAGAGAGAGAGAGAGTATAGTATATTACTGAGGAGGTGCCAGGTAGAGAGAGAGAGTATAGTATTTTACTGAGGAGGTGCCAGGTAGAGAGAGAGAGAGTATAGTATATTACTGAGGAGGTGCTAGGTAGAGAGAGAGAGAGTATAGTATATTACTGAGGAGGTGCTAAAAGCAATGTCTCAACATCTTCTACCCTCTAATTCTGACACATACACACACACACACACACACACACACACACACACACACACACACACACACACACACACACACACACACACACACACACACACACACACACACACACACACACTGTTCGTTGACTCACTCCCCAATGTTTATGTCATACACATGTTCAGGCATATGCTGTACACACACCCATGTGCACACACACACACACAGAGACACACACACAAGCACACACACACTCAGGCCACACAAGAGGGGGAGGTTTCTTGTGTTGAACATGGCGCTGGAATGTAAACAACCGTGTCTTCCCAGTGAGAGAAAGAGAGAGAGATATTTTAGCTAGTTGCACAGCGTTATAACACGGTATGGAGCCATACTATGACATTTGAAATGTCTGTAATTGGGAGTTTAAGGTTTACTTATAATTTTTTATTGTTTATTGCACTTTTGTCTATTATCTATTTCACTTGCTTTGGTGATGTAAGCATATGTTTTCCATGCCAAGAAAGCCATTTGAAGAGAGAGAAGAAAGAGAAGAGGTACAGGGAGGGAGAAGTGTAGATAGAAGAAAGAGAAGAGGTACAGGGAGGGAGAAGTGTAGATAGAAGGAAGAGAAGAGGTACAGGGAGGGAGAAGTGTAGATAGAAGAAAGAGAAGAGGTACAGGGAGGGAGAAGTGTAGATAGAAGGAAGAGAAGAGGTACAGGGAGGGAGAAGTGTAGATAGAAGGAAGAGAAGAGGTACAGGGAGGGAGAAGTGTAGATAGAAGAAAGAGAAGAGGTACAGGGAGGGAGAAGTGTAGATAGAAGGAAGAGAAGAGGTACAGGGAGGGAGAAGTGTAGAGAGAAGGAAGAGAAGAGGTACAGGGAGGGAGAAGTGTAGATAGAAGGAAGAGAAGAGGTACAGGGAGGGAGAAGTGTAGAGAGAAGAAAGAGAAGAGGTACAGGGAGGGAGAAGTGTAGATAGAAGGAATAGAAGAGGTACAGGGAGGGAGAAGTGTAGATAGAAGGAAGAGAAGAGGTACAGGGAGGGAGAAGTGTAGATAGAAGGAAGAGAAGAGGTACAGGGAGGGAGAAGTGTAGATAGAAGGAAGAGAAGAGGTACAGGGAGGGAGAAGTGTAGATAGAAGGAAGAGAAGAGGTACAGGGAGGGAGAAGTGTAGAGAGAAGAAAGAGAAGAGGTACAGGGAGGGAGAAGTGTAGATAGAAGGAAGAGAAGAGGTACAGGGAGGGGGAAGTGTAGATAGAAGGAAGAGAAGAGGTACAGGGAGGGAGAAGTGTAGATAGAAGGAAGAGAAGAGGTACAGGGAGGGATAAGTGTAGATAGAAGGAAGAGAAGAGGTGCAGGTAGAGAGAAGTGTAGATAGAAGGAAGAGAAGAGGTACAGGGAGGGAGAAGTGTAGATGGAAGGAAGAGAAGAGGTACAGGGAGGGAGAAGTGTAGATAGAAGGAAGAGAAGAGGTACAGGGAGAGAGAAGTGTAGATAGAAGGAAGAGAAGAGGTACAGGGAGGGAGAAGTGTAGATAGAAGGAAGAGAAGAGGTACAGGGAGGGAGAAGTGTAGATAGAAGGAAGAGAAGAGGTACAGGGAGGGAGAAGTGTAGATAGAAGGAAGAGAAGAGGTACAGGGAGGGAGAAGTGTAGATAGAAGGAAGAGAAGAGGTACAGAGAGGGAGAAGTGTAGATAGAAGGAAGAGAAGAGGTGCAGGTAGAGAGAAGTGTAGATAGAAGGAAGAGAAGAGGTGCAGGTAGAGAGAAGTGTAGATGGAAGGAAGAGAAGAGGTACAGAGAGGGAGAAGTGTAGATAGAAGGAAGAGAAGAGGTACAGGGAGGGAGAAGTGTAGATAGAAGGAAGAGAAGAGGTACAGGGAGGGAGAAGTGTAGATAGAAGGAAGAGAAGAGGTACAGGGAGGAAGAAGTGTAGATAGAAGGAAGAGAAGAGGTACAGGGAGGGAGAAGTGTAGATGGAAGGAAGAGAAGAGGTACAGGGAGGGAGAAGTGTAGATGGAAGGAAGAGAAGAGGTGCAGGTAGAGAGAAGTGTAGATAGAAGGAAGAGAAGAGGTACAGGGAGGGAGAAGTGTAGATGGAAGGAAGAGAAGAGGTACAGAGAGGGAGAAGTGTAGATAGAAGGAAGAGAAGAGGTACAGGGAGGGAGAAGTGTAGATAGAAGGAAGAGAAGAGGTACAGGGAGGGAGAAGTGTAGATAGAAGGAAGAGAAGAGGTACAGAGAGGGAGAAGTGTAGATAGAAGGAAGAGAAGAGGTACAGAGAGGGAGAAGTGTAGATAGAAGGAAAAGAAGAGGTACAGGATCTTGTTGTGATCTTGAAGTTCTCTGTAGTTAGACTCTAGAGGGCTCTGGCTAGAGAAACCAACTGTAGAAGTTCTCTGTAGTTAGACTCTAGAGGGCTCTGGCTAGAGAAGCCAACTGTAGAAGTTCTCTGTAGTTAGACTCTAGGGGGCTCTGGATAGAGAAACCAACTGTAGAAGTTCTCCGTAGTTAGACTCTAGAGGGCTCTGGATAGAGAAACCAACTGTAGAAGTTCTCTGTAGTTAGACTCTAGAGGGCTCTGGCTAGAGAAACCAACTGTAGAAGTTCTCTGTAGTTAGACTCTAGAGGGCTCTGGATAGAGAAACCAACTGTAGAAGTTCTCTGTAGTTAGACTCTAGAGGGCTCTGGCTAGAGAAACCAACTGTAGAAGTTCTCTGTAGTTAGACTCTAGAGGGCTCTGGCTAGATAAACCAACTGTTGAAGTTCTCTGTAGTTAGACTCTAGAGG
>NW_022265017.1:58601-63601 GCF_002021735.2 Oncorhynchus kisutch | reverse complement strand
ACACACATATACACACTCACACACACACACATACACACACACAAACATACACACACACACACACACATACACACACACACACACACACACACACACAGACACACACACATACACACACACACAGACATGCACACACACACACACAGACACACAGACACGCACACACACACACACACACAGACACACACACATACACACATACACACACACATACACACCCCATCGCTTCTAATGCCCCAAACCATTGACCTGGGGTCAGATTATCTCAACCTTCTAACAATAACAAAGAGGTCACCACTTTTTGGGAAGTAAAGCAGTTGAGGAATGTAACCTCTCTCAGATCCATAGACAGAGGAATGTAACCTCTCTCAGATCCATAGACAGAGGAATGTAACCTCTCTCCGATCCATAGACAGAGGAATGTAACCTCTCTCAGATCCATAGACAGAGGAATGTAACCTCTCTCAGATCCATAGACAGAGGAATGTAACCTCTCTCAGATCCACAGACAGAGGAATGTAACCACTCTCAGATCCATAGACAGAGGAATGTAACCTCTCTCAGATCCATAGACAGAGGAATGTAAGGTTAGGGTAGGGTGAAGGGTAACCTGGTCCTAGATCTGTGGTTAGATGTAACAATCCCAGATTGGCCCTTTAAGGTTAGGGTAGGGTGAAGGGTAACCTGATTCTAGATCTGTGGTTAGATGTAACAATCCCAGATTGGCCCTTTAAGGTTAGAGTAGGGTGAAGGGTAACCTGATCCTAGATCTGTGGTTAGATGTAACAATCCCAGATTGGCCCTTTAAGGTTAGGGTAGGGTGAAGGGTAACCTGATCCTAGATCTGTGGTTAGATGTAACAATCCCAGATTGGCCCTTTAAGGTTAGGGTAGGGTGAAGGGTAACCTGATCCTAGATCTGTGGTTAGATGTAACAATCCCAGATTGGCCATTTAAGGTTAGGGTAGGGTGAAGGGTAACCTGATCCTAGATCTGTGGTTAGATGTAACAATCCCAGATTGGCCCTTTAAGGTTAGGGTAGGGTGAAGGGTAACCTGATCCTAGATCTGTGGTTAGATGTAACAATCCCAGATTGGCCATTTAAGGTTAGGGTAGGGTGAAGGGTAACCTGATCCTAGATCTGTGGTTAGATGTAACAATCCCAGATTGGCCCTTTAAGGTTAGGGTAGGGTGAAGGGTAACCTGATCCTAGATCTGTGGTTAGATGTAACAATCTCAGATTGGCCTTTTAAGGTTAGGGTAGGGTGAAGGGTAACCTGATCCTAGATCTGTGGTTAGATGTAACAATCTCAGATTGGCCCTTTAAGGTTAGGGTAGGGTGAAGGGTAACCTGATCCTAGATCTGTGGTTAGATGTAACAATCTCAGATTGGCCCTTTAAGGTTAGAGTAGGGTGAAGGGTAACCTGATCCTAGATCTGTGGTTAGTGGGAAACTTGTTCTGCTACGTCCAGGCAGCCTGGGGGTTGAAGGGTTGACCACACTGGTCACTGTGGCTTGGCTGTGGGAGAGGAGAGGGTCAAATGCAATACAACACACACACACACACACACACACTCCTAAAACGTCTTCTACTGTACAGCACAGGGGCTGGCAGACTGAGCTGAAAACATGGAGCACCTGCACACGACATAGAAGGGTTGGGGTCCATTTGAATTCAAGGCAGTCAGTTCAGGAAGGAAAACAAGGCATCTATTTTCAATTACATCAATTCAAATCACTTCCTGAATTGACTGCCATCCATTCAAATTGACCCCAACCATGAGACAGCTCTGTACATAGAATGAAGCCACACTATAGACACAACAGTATGTGGACCCCTTCAAATGAGTGGATTTGGCTATTTCATCCACACCCGTTGCTGACAGGTGAATGAAATTGAGCACACAGCCATGCAATCTCCATAGACAAACATTTGCAGTTGAATGGCCTTACTGAAGAGCTCAGTGACTTCAACATGGCACCGTCATAGGATGCCACCTTACCAACAAGTTAGTTTGTTAAATTTCTGCTCTGCTAGAGTTGCCCCGGTCAATTGTAAGTGCTGTTATTGTGAAGTGGAAACGTCTAGGAGCAACAACGGCTCAGCCGTAAAGTGGTAGGCCACACAAGCTCACAGAACGGGACCGCCTAGTGCTGAAGAGCGTAGAGCGTAAAGATTGTCTGTCCTCGCTTGCAACACTCAAACTGCCTCTCGAAGCAACGTCAGCACAATAACTGTTCCTCAGGAGCTTCATGCAATGGCAGAGCAGCAGCACACAAGCCTAACATCACCATGCGGAATGCCAAGTGTCGGCTGGAGAGGTGTAAAGCTCGCCGCCATTGGACTCTGGAGCAGTGGAAACGCATTCTCTGGAGTTATGAATCACACTGCATCATCTGGCAGTCTGACGGATGAATCTGGGTTTGGCGGATGACAGAAGAACGCTACCTGCCCCAATGCATAGTGCTGACTGTAAAGTTTGGTGGAGGAGGAATAATGGTCTGGGGCCGTTTTTTTTTGTGCTTGGCTCCTTAGTTCCAGTGAAGGGAAATCTTAACGCCACAGCATACAATGACATTCTAGACAATTCTGTGCTTCCAACTTTGTAGCAAGAGTTTGGCATGACAAAGCAAGGTCCATACAGAAATGGTTTGTGGAAGAACTTGACTGGTCTGCATAGAGCCCAGACCTCAACCCCATCGAACATCTTTGGGATGAATTGGACACTGATTGGGAGCCAGGCCTAATCGCCCAACATCAGTCCCTGAACTCACTAATGCTCTTATGGCTGAATGGAAGCAAATCCCCTCAGCAATGCTCCAACGTCTAGTGGAAATACTTCCTAGAAGAGTGGAGGCTGTTATAGTAGCAAAGGGGGAACCAACTCCATATTAATGCCCATGATTTTGGAATGAGATGTTGGACGAGCAGGTGTCCACATACTTTAGGGTATGATCTGATCCATGGCTCATGACCCTTTAGGGTATGATCTGATCCATGGCGCATGAGCCTTTAAGGTATGATCTGATCCATGGCTCATGAGCCTTTAAGGTATGATCTGATCCATGGCTCATGACCCTTTAGGGTATGATCTGATCCATGGCTCATGAGCCTTCAGGGTATGATCTGATCCATGGCTCATGAGCCTTTAGGGTATGATCTGATCCATGGCTCATGAGCCTTTAAGGTATGATCTGATCCATGGCTCATGAGCCTTTAGGGTATGATCTGATCCATGGCTCATGAGCCTTTAAGGTATGATCTGATCCATGGCTCATGACACTTGCCCTATATAGAAGCTTGCTTTCCTCTGTTGCTTCCACATTTTTTGACAAACAATTGCTACCTAGTTCCTTCACACTGTTACCTAGAACCATAAAGGGATCTCTGGCTGTCTTTGTAGGTCAGGAGAACCCGTTTTGGTTCTAGGTATCACCTTTTTTTTTAAATAGTCCACCTCCCCAAACTACTCTCACCAGGGGGGATGAGGACATGGAAACCTCCAACCTCTGTTGACCTCTATTCATTTCACCCCAAAAAGGGGGATTTTAAACATCTGGCGTACTGGCAACCTGGAAGGAACTCAATGTCCTCTTCCTCAGAGCTGCTCTTAATTTAGGGCCACAAATAAGAACATAAACAACAACAACGTAAAACAACAAACTGGTATAGGGACAGAACAGGCATTACTGGCGCCATGGGAACCAACGACCTCATGCCGATGTCACCAGCTGAGCAGAGCAGAGCAGCAGAATAGAACTGCAGTCATCAATAAAATAGAAAACTAAACTGTATTCTCTCTCCCTCTCTCCCTCTCTCCCCTCTCTCTCTCTCTCTCTCTCGCCTCCTCTCCTCTCCTCTCTCTCTCTCCTCGCTCTTCTCGCTCCTCTCTCGCTATCTCTCTCTCCTCTCTCTCTCTCTCTCCTCTCTCTCCTCTCTCTCTCTTCTCCCTCTCCTACATCTCTCCTCTCATCCTCTCTCCTCTCTTCCTTCTTCTCTCCTCTCTTCTTCTCTCTCTCCTCTCTCCTCTCTCTCTCTCTCTCTCCCTCTCTCTCCTTCTCTCTCTCCTCTTCTCTCTCTCCCTCTCTCTCTCTCTCTCCTCTTCCCTCTCCTCCGCTCTCGCTCCTCTCCTCTCTCTCTCCTCTCTTCTCTCTCCTCTCTCTCCTCTCACTCCTCTCACTCCTCTTCTCTTCCCCTCTCTCTCCTCTCCTTCTCTCTCCTCTCTCCTCCCTCATCCCTCGCCTCGCTTCTCTCTCTCTCTCTCTCCTCTCTCCTCTCTCCTCTCTCTCCTCTCCCCTCTCTCCCTCTCTCTCATCTCTCTCCCTCTCTCTCCTCTCTCTCCCCCCTCTCTCCTCTCCTTCTCTCTCCTCTCTCTCTCCCTCTCTCTCTCTCCTCTCTCTCTCCTTCATCTCCTCTCTCTCCTCTCCTTCTCTCCTCTCCTTCTCTCTCCTCCTCTCTCTCCTTCCTTCTCTCCCCTCTCTCTCCTCTCTCTCTCTCGTCTCTCTCTCTCTCTCTCTCTCCTCTCTCCTCTCTCCTCTCTCTCTCTCTCCCTCTCTCTCCTCTCCCCCTCTCCTCCTCTCTTGCCTCTCTCTCCCTCTCTCTCCTCTCTCCCTCTCTCTTCCCCTTCTCTCTCTCTCCCTCTCCTCTCTCTCTCTCTCTCCTCCTCTCTCTCTCCTCTCCTCTCTTCTCTCTTCTCTCCTCTCTTTCCTCTTTTCTCTCAACAATAGCATTACCTTCATACAGACTGAAATAGTAGCTAGAACAAGGAAGTGACTCATTCTATAAACAGCTTATGTCCTTTCTGCTGTATCTTTCTTTTCCCAACACAAATCGCCACGAAGCCATAGTAGGGTCTGTTCCCATGAGGCATTGCAAGCATTCAGGCCCTGGGCACTTTCTCTCTCTCTCTCTCTCCTTGACAACGACCCAAACGTCCACAGCTACCCCACTACCAGCAGCAACCAAGGCCCCTATCGCTACGGGCGACAGACATACAGAC
>NW_022265017.1:0-58501 GCF_002021735.2 Oncorhynchus kisutch | reverse complement strand
ACACAGAGACACAGAGAGACAGAGACACAGAGACACAGAGACACAGAGACACAGAGACACAGAGACACAGAGAGACAGAGACACAGAGAGACAGAGACACAGAGACACAGAGACACAGAGAGACAGAGACACAGAGACACAGAGACACAGAGAGACAGAGACACAGAGAGACAGAGACACAGAGAGAGAGGTTATGTTTTTCTTCTTTCTTCCCCACTTCAGGTTCCTGCCAAACTCACAGAGGCCTGAGTGGGAAAAGGGGGCAGTGGGTGGAGGGAGAGGGAGAGGAGGACATGGTGTGTGCGTGCGTGCTTGTGTGTGCAACTGGGAGGCCGGATGCTCCCGGAAGGTGACCCACTTACACACACACACACACACACACACACACACACACACACACACGCACACACAATCCTGCTTCCCCCTCCTCCTCTGCATGACTGAGAAGATGCTTTGGTCCCATTACTCACACTGTGTTACAATATATGGGGAGGGGGAGGAGAGAGGGATGGAGGGGTGGGGGATGGAGAGGAGGGAGGAGAGAGGGATGGAGGGGTGGTGGGGATGGAGAGAGAGAGGAGAGAGTTATGGAGGGGTGGGGGGATGGCGAGACGGAGTAGAGAGGGATGGAGGGGTGGGGGGGGAGATGGAGAAGAGAGAGAGGAGAGGTATGGAGGGATTGGAGGAGAGAGAGAGAGATGGCAGAGAGATGATGGGTGGTGGGGGGAGAGAGAGAGGAGATAGGTATGGAGGGTGGTGGGAATGGAGAGAGAGTGGACAGAGAGATGGAGGGGTGGAGGGATGGAGAGAGACAGAACAGAGCGGTGAGAGAGAGAGAGGACAGAGGCATGGAAAGAGACAGAACAGCGGGATGAGAGAGAGAGAACAGAGGGATGGAGAGAGACAGAACAGAGGGATGAGCGAGAGAGAGAGAGGACAGAGGGATGGAGAGAAGACGCAAAGAGGGATGAGAGAGAGAGATGCCAGAGGGATGGAGAGAGACAGAACAGAGCGGATGAGAGAGAGAGGACCGAGGGATGGAGAGAGACAGAACAGAGGATGATGAGAAAGAGGCGACGAGGACAGAGGGATGGAGAGCGACAGAATAGAGGGATGAGCGAGGAGAGAGAGACGAGAGAGGAGAGAGAGAGAGAGAGAGACCACACCAGGGATGGCAGTGGTGGGAGGGATGGAGAGAGACCGAACAGAGGATGAGAGAGAGAGAGGACAGAGGCATGGAAAGAGGACTCAGAACCAGCGGGATGAGAGAGAGAAGAGAACCAGAGGATGGAAGAGAGACAGCAACAGAGGGATGAGAAGAAGAGAAGGAGGACAGAGGGATGGAGAGAGACAGAAAAGAGGAATGAGAGGAAGGGCCAGAGGATGGAGGAGAGCAGACCGGGAGATCGAGGATGCTGAAGAGAGAGGACCAGAGGATTGAGAGAGAGACAGGACAGAGAATAGAGGATGAGGAGGAGAACAGAATAGGAGGGATTGAGGAGAAGGGAGAGGAGAGAGAGAGCGATGAGGGATCCACAGAGGAGATGAGAGAGAGAACAAAGGGATGAGAGAGAGGGCAGAGGGATGGAGAGAGAGAGAGAGAGGACTGGGGATGGAGAGAGACAGAACAGAGGGATGAGAGAGAGAGGAGACAGAGGGATGGAGAGAGACAGAACAGAGGGATGAGAGAAGAGAGACGAGGACAGAGGGATGGAGAGAGACAGAATAGAGGGATGAGGAGAGAGAGAGAGAGGGAGAGAGAGGACAGAGGGATGGAGGGGTGGAGGGATGGAGAGAGACAGAACAGAGGGATGAGAGAGAGAGAGGACAGAGGCATGGAAAGAGACAGAACAGCGGGATGAGAGAGAGGAACAGAGGGATGGAAGAGAGACAGAACAGAGGGATGAGAGAGAGAGAGAGGACAGAGGGATGGAGAGAGACAGAAAAGAGGGATGAGAGAGAGAGAGGCCAGAGGGATGGAGAGCGACCAGATAGAGGATGAGGAGATGAGAGAGAGAGAGAGAGAGAGAGGACAGAGGGATGGAGGGAGCGAGACAGACTAGAGGGATGAGAGAGAGAGAGAGAGAGAGAGAGGACAGAGGATGAGAGAGAGAACAAAGGGATGAGAGAGAGGGCAGAGGGATGGAGAGAGAGAGAGAGAGGACAATGGGGATGGAGAGAGAGAGAGAGAGAGAGAGCATGAGGGATGGAGAGAGGAGAGAGAGGAAGAGAGGAGAGAGAGAGGAGGAGAGAGAGGATGGAGAGAGAGAGAGAGAGGAGAGAGAGAGAGAGAGAGAGAGAGAGAGGAGAGAGAGATAGAGACGAGAGGAGAGAGGAAGAGAGGACGGGGATGGAGAGAGAGAGAGAGCAGAGGATGGAGAGAGAGAGAGAGAGATGAGGACAGGGGGATGGAGAGAGAGAGAGAGAGGACAGGGGGATGGAGAGAGAGAGAGAGAGGGAGGAACAGGGGGATGAGAGAGACAGAACAGAGGGATGAGAGAGAGAGGACAGAGGGATGGAGAGAGACAGAACAGAGGGATGAGAGAGGGGGCAGAGGGATGGAGAGAGGAGAGAGAGGACAGGGGATGGAGAGAGAGAGAGGGGACAGGGGGATGGAGAGAGAGAGAGAGGACAGGGGGATGGAGAGAGAGAGAGAGGACAGGGAGATGGAGAGAGAGAGAGGGGACAGGGGGATGGAGAGAGCGAGAGGGGACAGGGGGATGGAGGAGAGACAGAACAGAGGGATGGAGAGAACATGAGATGGAGAGATAGAGGGATAGAACATGGATGACAGCGGAGGGATTGAAGAGGGTGAGAGGCTTGGAGGCACAGGTAGGGTCTGGGCCCAAATCTAAAGGACACAGTTTCATTGAGGCACTGGTAGGGTCTGGGCCCAAATTTAAAGGACACTGGTTTGGTCAAAATGGCACCGGAAGAGAATGGCAGCAGTTTACAGGAGCCCAACCAACTAACATTAGGATGTTTCTGCAACTGTATCTTATGGCAGAAAAGAGCTTCTGGATGTCAGGACAGCGATCACTCACCTTGGATTAGACTAAGAGCTTCTAGATATCAGGACAGCGATCACTCACCCTCGGATTAGACTAAGAGCTTCTAGATATCAGAACAGCGATCACTCACCTCGGATTAGACTAAGAGCTTCTAGATATCAGGACAGCGATCACTCACCTCGGATTGGACTAAGAGCTTCTAGATATCAGGACAGCGATCACTCACCTCGGATTAGACTAAGAGCTTCTGGATGTCAGGACAGCGATCACTCACCTCGGATTAGACTAAGAGCTTCTGGATGTCAGAACAGCGATCACTCACCTCGGATTAGACAAAGAGCTTCTGGATGTCAGAACAGCGATCACTCACCTCGGATTAGACTAAGAGCTTCTAGATATCAGGACAGCGATCACTCACCTCGGATTAGACAAAGAGCTTCTAGATATCAGAACAGCGATCACTCACCTCGGATTAGACTAAGAGCTTCTAGATATCAGGACAGCGATCACTCACCTCGGATTAGACTAAGAGCTTCTAGATATCAGGACAGCGATCACTCACCTCGGATTAGACTAAGATCTTCTGGATTGTCAGGACAGCGATCACTCACCTCGGATTAGACAAATATCTTCTGGATGTCAGAACAGCGATCACTCACCTCGGATTAGACTAAGATCTTCTGGATATCAGGACAGCGATCACTCACCTCGGATTAGACAAAGAGCTTCTGGATATCAGGACAGCGATCACTCACCTCGGATTAGACAAAGAGCTTCTGGATATCAGGACAGCGATCACTCACCTCGGATTAGACAAAGAGCTTCTGGATATCAGGACAGCGATCACTCACCTCGGATTAGACAAAGAGCTTCTGGATATCAGGACAGCGATCACTCACCTCGGATTAGACAAAGAGCTTCTGGATATCAGGACAGCGATCACTCACCTCGGATTAGACAAAGAGCTTCTGGATATCAGGACAGCGATCACTCACCTCGGATTAGACAAAGAGCTTCTGGATATCAGGACAGCGATCACTCACCTTGGATTAGACAAAGAGCTTCTGGATATCAGGACAGCGATCACTCACCTCGGATTAGACAAAGATTTCTTCTACAAATAGGAGGACGCACAAGACATTCTCCAAACACTCCTCAGGGCCGACATCCCCGTTATTTGCAAGAGGAAGCGATGCAGGTACAGAGGACAAAGAGCCGGATGCCTGGTGCATATTTGTAAACAACAGCTGGTGCACGAAATCTAGGGAAGTCTCTAGATTTTGCTCGCCTGAAGTAGAGTATACTGTAATACATTTCAGGCCACACTACTTGCCTAGAGAGTTCTCAGCTATACTTTTCATGGCTGTTTATTTACCACCACAGAACTGATTTAAGTTTCCCTGTATTAAAGTCTCCGGCCACTAAGACGGCACTCAGTCAGCTGTATAAGGAAATAAGCAAACAGGAAACCGCTCACCCAGAGGTGACTCCTAGTGGCCGGAGGCTTTAATGCAGGGAAACTTAAATCAGTTCTACCAAGTCTCTATCAACGTGTTAAATGTGTCTAACCAGAGGGAAAGAAGATCACCTGTACTCCACACACAGAGACGCGTACAAAGCTCTTCCTCGCCCTCCACAACTCTATCCTCCTGATTCCTGCTTACAAGCAAAAATTAAAGCAGGAAGCACCAGTGACTCGGTCTATAAAAAAGTAGTCAGATGAAGCAGATCCTAAGCTACAGGATTGTTTTACTAGCACAGACTGGAACATGTTCCGGGATTCTTACGATGGTATTGAGGAGTACACCACATCAGTCACTGGCTTTATCAAGAAGTGCATTGAGGACGTCGTGCCCACAGTGACTGTACGTACATACCCCAACCAGAAGCAGTCGTGGGTGAACAGGGAGTACAGGAGGGGACTGTGCACTCACCCCTGGGGAGCTCCAGTGTTGACGATCAGTGTGGCAGATGTTGCTACCTACCCTCACCGCCTGGGGGCAGCCCGTCAGGAAGTCCAGGATCCTGGTGTTGAACGCTGAGCTGTAGTCAATGAATAGCATTCTCACATAAGGGTTCCTTTGTCCAGGTGGGAAAGGGCAGTGTGGAGTGCAATAGAGATGCCATCATCTCTGCCATCTGTGGATCTGTTGGGGTGGTATGCAAATTGGAGTGGGTCTTGGGTTTCTGGGATAATGGTGTTGATGTGAGCCATGACCAACCTTTCAAAGCACTTCATGGCTACGGACGTTAGTGCTACGGGTCTGTAGTCATTTAGGCAGGTTGCCTTTGTGTAGGCCTGATCACCGACAACGACGGGACAGCCTATAGGGAGGAGGTCAGAGACCTGGCCGGCTGGTGCCAGAATAACAACCTATCCCTCAACGTAACCAAGACTAAGTAGATGATTGTGGACTACAGGAAAAGGAGGACCGAGCACGCCCCCATTCTCATCGACGGGGCTGTAGTGGAGCAGATTGAGAGCTTGAAGGTCCTTGGTGTCCACATCAACAACAAACTAGAATGGTCCAAACAACACCAAGACAGTCGTGAAGAGGACAGGACAACACCTTTTCCCCCTCAGGAAACTACAAATATTTGGCATGGGTCCGGAGACCCTCAAAAGATTCTACAGCTGCACCATCGAGAGCATCCTGACTGGTTGCATCAATGCCTGGTACGGCAATTTCTCGGCCTCTGACCGCAAGGCACTACGGAGGGTAGTGCGTACGGCCCAGTACATCACTGGGGCTAAGCTGCCGGCCATCCAGGACCTCTACACCAGGCGGTGTCAGAGGAAGGCCCTAAAAATGGTTAAAGTCCCCAGTCACCCCAGTCATAGACTGTTCTCTCTACTACTGCATAGCAAGCGGTACCGGAGTGCCAAGTCTAGGACCAAAAGGCTTCTCAACAGTTTTTACCCCCAAGCTATAAGACTCCTGAACAGGTAATCAAATGGCTACCCGGACTATTTGCATTGTGTGCCCCCCCCCCAACCCCTCATTTACGCTGCTGCTGCTACTCTCTGTTTATCATATATGCATAGTCACTTTAACTATACATTCATGTACATACTACCTCAATTGGGCCGACCAACCAGCGCCTCCGAACATTGGCTAACCGGACTATCTGCATTGTGTCCCACCACCCGCCAACCCCAGAGCAGCATAGGGCTCTGAACAAAGGTCAAGGGTCAATAGTGCTCTGGTTAAAAGTAGTGTGGTATATAGGGAACGGGGTGGTGTTTGGGAATTAGCCCAGGTTTGAAAGTAATTACAGTATCCATCTCATTTTACTCCTGTTCGGCCATCTTGGATTAAACTGAATTAAACTCAGGTGTGATGGTGATTCATTATAGAAAGGCTGAGATTCTCCTCAGAGGAAGAGGTGTGTTTGGTTGGGTTGGTGGGACAGAGATGGGCTTCTTCAAGGCTTCATCAGGGTTCCCAACATGACGCTTTGTCAATTAGATTGTTAGGTTGATCAGTTTTCCATTTGATAAAAACATTTTCCCGAAGTGTCTCATTCCTGTTATCTGTCAATCCAGCAGCAACATCAAATAATCAGACAGGTGTACTAGCCGGACCACAAAAAATCAGGAGATGGGCCGACAAATGGTTTGACACACCTGAGTTTCAGAATTACAACTGCACTCTCACTAGACTCTACCCACACACTCACTAGACTCTACCACCACACTCACTAGACTCTAACCACACACTCACTAGACTCTACCCACACACTCACTAGACTCTACCACCACACTCACTAGACTCTACCCACACACTCACTAGACTCTACCCACACACTCACTAGACTCTACCCACACACTCACTAGACTCTACCCACACACTCACTAGACTCTACCCACACACTCACTAGACTCTACCACCACACTCACTAGACTCTAACCACACACTCACTAGATTCTACCCACACACTCACTAGACTCTACCACCACACTCACTAGACTTTACCCACACACTCACTAGACTCTACCCACACACTCACTAGACTCTACCCACACACTCACTAGACTCTACCACCACACTCACTAGACTCTACCACCACACTCACTAGACTCTATCCACACACTCACTAGACTCTACCACCACACTCACTAGACTCTACCCACACACTCACTAGACTCTACCCACACACTCACTAGACTCTACCCACACACTCACTAGACTCTACCCACACACTCACTAGACTCTACCCACACACTCACTAGACTCTACCCACACACTCACTAGACTCTACCCACACACTCACTAGACTCTACCCACACACTCACTAGACTCTACCCACACACTCACTAGACTCTACCCACACACTCACTAGACTCTACCACCACACTCACTAGACTCTAACCACACACTCACTAGATTCTACCCACACACTCACTAGACTCTACCACCACACTCACTAGACTTTACCCACACACTCACTAGACTCTACCCACACACTCACTAGACTCTACCCACACACTCACTAGACTCTACCCACACACTCACTAGACTCTACCCACACACTCACTAGACTCTACCCACACACTCACTAGACTCTACCACCACACTCACTAGACTCTACCACCACACTCACTAGACTCTAACCACACACTCACTAGACTCTACCCACACACTCACTAGACTCTACCCACACACTCACTAGACTCTACCACCACACTCACTAGACTCTACCCACACACTCACTAGACTCTACCCACACACTCACTAGACTCTACCCACACACTCACTAGACTCTACCACCACACTCACTAGACTCTAACCACACACTCACTAGACTCTACCCACACACTCACTAGACTCTACCACCACACTCACTAGACTCTACCCACACACTCACTAGACTCTACCCACACACTCACTAGACTCTACCCACACACTCACTAGACTCTACCCACACACTCACTAGACTCTACCCACACACTCACTAGACTCTACCACCACACTCACTAGACTCTACCCACACACTCACTAGACTCTACCCCACACTCACTAGACTCTACCCACACACTCACTAGACTCTAACCACACACTCACTAGACTCTACCCCCACACTCACTAGACTCTACCCACACACTCACTAGACTCTAACCACACACTCACTAGACTCTACCCACACACTCACTAGACTCTACCCACACACTCACTAGACTCTACCCACACACTCACTAGACTCTACCCCCACACTCACTAGACTCTACCCACACACTCACTAGACTCTACCCACACACTCACTAGACTCTACCACCACACTCATTAGACTCTACCCACACACTCACTAGACTCTACCCACACACTCACGAGACTCTACCCACACACTCACTAGACTCTACCCACACACTCACTAGACTCTAACCACACACTCACTAGACTCTACCCACACACTCACTAGACTCTACCCACACACTCACTAGACTCTATCCACACACTCACTAGACTCTACCACCACACTCACTAGACTCTACCACCACACTCACTAGACTCTAACCACACACTCACTAGACTCTACCCACACAGTCACTAGACTCTACCACCACACTCACTAGACTCTACCCACACACTCACTAGACTCTACCCACACACTCACTAGACTCTACCCACACACTCACTAGACTCTATCCACACACTCACTAGACTCTACCACCACACTCACTAGACTCTACCCACACACTCACTAGACTCTACCACCACACTCACTAGACTCTAACCACACACTCACTAGACTCTACCCACACACTCACTAGACTCTGCCACCACACTCACTAGACTCTACCCACACACTCACTAGACTCTACCCACACACTCACTAGACTCTACCCACACACTCACTAGACTCTACCCACACACTCACTAGACTCTACCCACACACTCACTAGACTCTACCCACACACTCACTAGACTCTACCCACACACTCACTAGACTCTACCCACACACTCACTAGACTCTACCACCACACTCACTAGACTCTACCACCACACTCACTAGACTCTAACCACACACTCACTAGACTCTACCCACACACTCACTAGACTCTACCACCACACTCACTAGACTCTACCCACACACTCACTAGACTCTACCCACACACTCACTAGACTCTACCCACACACTCACTAGACTCTACCCACACACTCACTAGACTCTACCACCACACTCACTAGACTCTAACCACACACTCACTAGACTCTACCCACACACTCACTAGACTCTACCACCACACTCACTAGACTCTACCCACACACTCACTAGACTCTACCCACACACTCACTAGACTCTACCCACACACTCACTAGACTCTACCCACACACTCACTAGACTCTACCCACACACTCACTAGACTCTACCACCACACTCACTAGACTCTACCCACACACTCACTAGACTCTACCCCCACACTCACTAGACTCTACCCACACACTCACTAGACTCTAACCACACACTCACTAGACTCTACCCACACACTCACTAGACTCTACCCACACACTCACTAGACTCTACCCACACACTCACTAGACTCTACCCCCACACTCACTAGACTCTACCCACACACTCACTAGACTCTACCCACACACTCACTAGACTCTACCACCACACTCATTAGACTCTACCCACACACTCACTAGACTCTACCCACACACTCACGAGACTCTACCCACACACTCACTAGACTCTACCCACACACTCACTAGACTCTAACCACACACTCACTAGACTCTACCCACACACTCACTAGACTCTACCACCACACTCACTAGACTCTATCCACACACTCACTAGACTCTACCACCACACTCACTAGACTCTACCACCACACTCACTAGACTCTAACCACACACTCACTAGACTCTACCCACACAGTCACTAGACTCTACCACCACACTCACTAGACTCTACCCACACACTCACTAGACTCTACCCACACACTCACTAGACTCTACCCACACACTCACTAGACTCTATCCACACACTCACTAGACTCTACCACCACACTCACTAGACTCTACCCACACACTCACTAGACTCTACCACCACACTCACTAGACTCTAACCACACACTCACTAGACTCTACCCACACACTCACTAGACTCTACCACCACACTCACTAGACTCTACCCACACACTCACTAGACTCTACCCACACACTCACTAGACTCTACCCACACACTCACTAGACTCTACCCACACACTCACTAGACTCTACCCACACACTCACTAGACTCTACCCACACACGCACACATACTACACTGACACTCCAACACACACACACTACATACACTCCAACACACACACACACACACACACACACACACACACTGCTGCAACTCTGTTGATTATCTATCCTGATAGCCTAGTCACTTTTACCCCTACCTACATGTACATATTACCTCAACCAGCTCAACTACCTCGTACCCCTGCACATTGACTCCGTTCTGGTACTCCTTGGATATCGCCTCACTATTGTTTTTATTGTTAATATTTCCTTTTATTTAGCAAATATTTGGTTGGCTTTTTTAACTCTGCATTGTTGGGAACGAGTTCATAAGTAAAAACATTTCACTGTGAAGTCTTCACTTGTTGTATTCGGTGACCAATAAAACCCGATTTAAATTGATTTGACAAAAGAGACAGATACAGTAGGTCTCTACATAGCGTGTTTATCATTTGAACAGGTACTGCCACCTAGTGGATAGAATAGGTTATAACAGCTAAACCGACTGGAATAGGCCTAGTACTCTGATCTCAAATCAAATCAAATTCTATTTTTAACATGTGCCATATACAGCTGGTGTAAACTTTACCGTGGTATACTTGCTTACAAGCCTTTCCCAATGATGCATATTAAAAACATTAAAAAATATATATAGAATAGAATAGCAACACAAGACAAATAAAATACACAAGAATGGAGCGATAGACATGGAGCACCAATACCTCCCTCCCTGGCTCCTCCCTTCTCTCACGTGGTGGACCAATTAAAACACCTGATGTGCTTCATCTAAGCGGGTAAGGAAGTCAAAGTTTTATTTGATTTATTAAACTTGTATTAAACCAGAGAGACACACTGAGGCTTAGGTCTCATTCACAAGCCCTGGGAACAACAGTCACATCAGCACACACACAGTTATATATACACAATATACACAATATACACAATATACACAATATACACAATATACACAATATACACAATGTACACAATATACACATACAATATACACAATATACACAATATACACAATATACACAATATACACAATATACACAATATACACAATATACACATACAATATACACATACAATATACACAATATACACATACAATATACACATACAATATACACATACAATATACACATACAATATACACAATATACACAATATACACAATATACACAATATACACATACAATATACACATACAATATACACAATATACACATACAATATACACAATATACACAATATACACATACAATATACACATACAATATACACATACAATATACACATACAATATACACAATATACACATACAATATACACAATATACACATACAATATACACAATATACACATACAATATACACAATATACACATACAATATACACAATATACACATACAATATACACATTAGCCATTATGTCAGACTTTTCTGTGGTAATAGTGACTCGCTGTTATTGTAATGTTAATGAAGTCAGACTTATCTGTGGTAATAGTGACTCGCTGTTATTGTAATGTTAATGAAGTCAGACTTATCTGTGGTAATAGTGACTCGCTGTTATTGTCATTGTTAATGAAGTCAGACTTATCAGTGGTAATAGTGACTCGCTGTTATTGTAATGTTAATGAAGTCAGACTTATCTGTGGTAATAGTGACTCGCTGTTATTGTAATGTTAATGAAGTCAGACTTATCTGTGGTAATAGTGACTCGCTGTTATTGTCATTGTTAATGAAGTCAGACTTATCTGTGGTAATAGTGACTCGCTGTTATTGTAATGTTAATGAAGTCAGACTTATCTGTGGTAATAGTGACTCGCTGTTATTGTAATGTTAATGAAGTCAGACTTATCTGTGGTAATAGTGACTCGCTGTTATTGTCATTGTTAATGAAGTCAGACTTATCAGTGGTAATAGTGACTCGCTGTTATTGTAATGTTAATGAAGTCAGACTTATCTGTGGTAATAGTGACTCGCTGTTATTGTAATGTTAATGAAGTCAGACTTATCTGTGGTAATAGTGACTCGCTGTTATTGTCATTGTTAATGAAGTCAGACTTATCTGTGGTAATAGTGACTCGCTGTTATTGTAATGTTAATGAAGTCAGACTTATCTGTGGTAATAGTGACTCGCTGTTATTGTAATGTTAATGAAGTCAGACTTATCTGTGGTAATAGTGACTCGCTGTTATTGTAATGTTAATGAAGTCAGACTTATCTGTGGTAATAGTGACTCGCTGTTATTGTAATGTTAATGAAGTCAGACTTATCTGTGGTAATAGTGACTCGCTGTTATTGTCATTGTTAATGAAGTCAGACTTATCTGTGGTAATAGTGACTCGCTGTTATTGTAATGTTAATGAAGTCAGACTTATCTGTGGTAATAGTGACTCGCTGTTATTGTCATTGTTAATGAAGTCAGACTTATCTGTGGTAATAGTGACTCGCTGTTATTGTAATGTTAATGAAGTCAGACTTATCTGTGGTAATAGCGACTCGCTGTTATTGTCATTGTTAATGAAGTCAGACTTATCTGTGGTAATAGTGACTCGCTGTTATTGTAATGTTAATGAAGTCAGACTTATCTGTGGTAATAGTGACTCGCTGTTATTGTCATTGTTAATGAAGTCAGACTTATCTGTGGTAATAGTGACTCGCTGTTATTGTAATGTTAATGAAGTCAGACTTATCTGTGGTAATAGTGACTCGCTGTTATTGTAATGTTAATGAAGTCAGACTTATCTGTGGTAATAGTGACTCGCTGTTATTGTAATGTTAATGAAGTCAGACTTATCTGTGGTAATAGTGACTCGCTGTTATTGTAATGTTAATGAAGTCAGACTTATCTGTGGTAATAGTGACTCGCTGTTATTGTAATGTTAATGAAGTCAGACTTATCTGTGGTAATAGTGACTCGCTGTTATTGTAATGTTAATGAAGTCAGACTTATCTGTGGTAGTAGTGACTCGCTGTTATTGTAATGTTAATGAAGTCAGACTTATCTGTGGTAATAGTGACTCGCTGTTATTGTCATTGTTAATGAAGTCAGACTTATCTGTGGTAATAGTGACTCGCTGTTATTGTAATGTTAATGAAGTCAGACTTATCTGTGGTAATAGTGACTCGCTGTTATTGTCATTGTTAATGAAGTCAGACTTATCTGTGGTAATAGTGACTCGCTGTTATTGTAATGTTAATGAAGTCAGACTTATCTGTGGTAATAGCGACTCGCTGTTATTGTCATTGTTAATGAAGTCAGACTTATCTGTGGTAATAGTGACTCGCTGTTATTGTAATGTTAATGAAGTCAGACTTATCTGTGGTAATAGTGACTCGCTGTTATTGTCATTGTTAATGAAGTCAGACTTATCTGTGGTAATAGTGACTCGCTGTTATTGTAATGTTAATGAAGTCAGACTTATCTGTGGTAATAGTGACTCGCTGTTATTGTAATGTTAATGAAGTCAGACTTATCTGTGGTAATAGTGACTCGCTGTTATTGTAATGTTAATGAAGTCAGACTTATCTGTGGTAATAGTGACTCGCTGTTATTGTAATGTTAATGAAGTCAGACTTATCTGTGGTAATAGTGACTCGCTGTTATTGTAATGTTAATGAAGTCAGACTTATCTGTGGTAATAGCGACTCGCTGTTATTGTAATGTTCATGAAGTCAGACTTATCTGTGGTAATAGCGACTCGCTGTTATTGTAATGTTAATGAAGTCAGACTTATCTGTGGTAATAGTGACTCGCTGTTATTGTAATGTTAATGAAGTCAGACTTATCTGTGGTAATAGTGACTCGCTGTTATTGTAATATTAATGCATCCACTCTCAAATCCCCATATATTACATGGTCATTGACTTCTAATGGTTTTCTAATTATTGCTAAATATTGTCAGATAAAAATGCACGTGAAGATTTTGGTTCCTTTCAGTCAGGTCAAGTCATTGAGAAAGTGAGGCCAGTTTCAAAACGTCATTTTAAAGCTTTATTCGTAAACCCAACACTCCCAAGTATTACAAAAGTTATTTGTATAAACAGTGGTGGCAAAAGTAAAGTAAAAGTGAAAGTCACCCAGTAAAATACTACTTGAGTAAAAGTCTAAATGTGTTTGGTTTTATATATTCTTCAGTATCAAAAGTCAATGCAATTGATAAAATATACTTAAGTATCAGAAGTTAAAGTATAAATAATTTCAAATTCCTTCTATTAATCAAATCAGGCGGCACCATTTTCTTGTAAACTCAGTCATTGTTTACAAACAAATCATGTGTGTTTAGTGAGTCCGCCAGATCAGAAGCAGTAGGACGACCAGGGATATTCTCTGTTTAGTGAGTCCGCCAGATCAGAAGCAGTTGGACGACCAGGGATATTCCCTGTTTAGTGAGTCCGCCAGATCAGAAGCAGTAGGACGACCAGGGATGTTCCCTGTTTAGTGAGTCCGCCAGATCAGAAGCAGTAGGACGACCAGGGATGTTCTCTGTTTAGTGAGTCCGCCAGATCAGAAGCAGTAGGACGACCAGGGATGTTCTCTGTTTAGTGAGTCCGCCAGATCAGAAGCAGTAGGACGACCAGGGATGTTCTCTGTTTAGTGAGTCCGCCAGATCAGAAGCAGTAGGACGACCAGGGATGTTCTCTGTTTAGTGAGTCCGCCAGATCAGAAGCAGTAGGACGACCAGGGATGTTCTCTGTTTAGTGAGTCCGCCAGATCAGAAGCAGTAGGACGACCAGGGATGTTCTCTGTTTAGTGAGTCCGCCAGATCAGAAGCAGTAGGACGACCAGGGATGTTCTCTGTTTAGTGAGTCCGCCAGATCAGAAGCAGTAGGACGACCAGGGATGTTCTCTGTTTAGTGAGTCCGCCAGATCAGAAGCAGTAGGACGACCAGGGATGTTCTCTGTTTAGTGAGTCTGCCAGATCAGAAGCAGTAGGATGACCAGGGATGTTCTCTGTTTAGTGAGTCTGCCAGATCAGAAGCAGTAGGGACGACCAGGGATGTTCTCTGTTTAGTGAGTCTGCCAGATCAGAAGCAGTAGGATGACCAGGGATGTTCTCTGTTTAGTGAGTCTGCCAGATCAGAAGCAGTAGGACGACCAGGGATATTCTCTGTTTAGTGAGTCTGCCAGATCAGAGGCAGTAGGGATGACCAGGGATATTCTCTGTTTAGTGAGTCTGCCAGATCAGAAGCAGTAGGACGACCAGGGATATTCTCTGTTTAGTGAGTCTGTCAGATCAGGAGCAGTAGGACGACCAGGGATGTTCTCTGTTTAGTGAGTCCACCAGATCAGAAGCAGTAGGGACGACCAGGGATGTTCTCTGTTTAGTGAGTCTGCCAGATCAGAAGCAGTAGGATGACCAGGGATGTTCTCTGTTTAGTGAGTCTGCCAGATCAGAAGCAGTAGGACGACCAGGGATATTCTCTGTTTAGTGAGTCTGCCAGATCAGAGGCAGTAGGGATGACCAGGGATATTCTCTGTTTAGTGAGTCTGCCAGATCAGAAGCAGTAGGACGACCAGGGATATTCTCTGATTAGTGAGTCTGTCAGATCAGGAGCAGTAGGACGACCAGGGATGTTCTCTGTTTAGTGAGTCCACCAGATCAGAAGCAGTAGGGACGACCAGGGATGTTCTCTGTTTAGTGAGTCTGCCAGATCAGAAGCAGTAGGATGACCAGGGATGTTCTCTGTTTAGTGAGTCTGTCAGATCAGAAGCAGTAGGACGACCAGGGATGTTCTCTGTTTAGTGAGTCCACCAGATCAGAGGCAGTAGGGACGACCAGGAATGTTCTCTTGATAAGTGTGTGAATTGAACCATTTTCCGGTCCTGCTAAGAATTCAAAATGTAACGAGTATTTTTGGTTGTCAGTCAAATGTATGGAGTAGAAAGTACAGTATTTTCTCTAAGAATATAGTGAAGTAAAAGTAGTCAAACATAGAAATAGTAAAGTACAGACCTAAAAACCTACTTCAGTAGTACTTTAAAGTATTTTTACTGAAGTACTTTACACCACTGGGTGGAAGGTCAGATAGCTCAAGTTTAAAGGAAAAAACAATTGAAACGGAATTATGTCATTTTGACCAAAAGGCATCCATCCTATACAAAGGCTGCTCTCCAAATGGTTACAAATGGCACCCTACTCCCTATGTAGTGCACTACTTTAGACCAGGGCACATATGGCTCTGGTCAAAACTAGTGCACTATATAAAGGATAGGTGCCATATGGGCTCTGGTCAAAACTAGTGCACTATATAGGGGATAGGGTGCCCTTTGCGACGCACCCAGAGTGTTGCTGCAGTAAAGGAATTAGTTGGTACTGTAACAGCAATGTAAAAAGCCTCAGTGATACACAGATGTAGGATCTTAAATTGATCACTCTTTTGTTGCTGAGAATTTACCTGCACCACAGGAAATGCAGATGAGCTTTGTGATGTACATGAGTTCACTGAAAGCCCCGCCCTAAAACACAAGATTATAGTAACAGTATTGCACTTTTCATGTCGCCTACTTTTGTCCAGCTTATAGCCTAACCACCGATCGATCCAGCAATATTATGGACTAAACGTTTCAATCCTGTTACTACAGGATTATTTTGCTGTGACAATATAGGTCAAATTAAGATCCTACATCTGTAGCCTAAACACAGACATTATACACGCACACATACCAATATGAGACTTCAATGTTCAGCAAACTACAGTGGAGACTAGCATAATATCAGAGTGAGGAAGTAAAGCATGTTTACAGTAATAGCAAACACAACATTCTTAACTGAAATCTGCACCAGGGGAAACAGTGCCACTGTTCAACCCAGCATATTTTGTTACTGTTATTGTTATTGTTGACGAGTATCAACAACAACAACTTTGAAGTACATACTCTGCTGTTATATTGTATGTACAATGACGTACAATGGTGTCCAAGGTGAAAAAACGGTGTACATTGTTGTTGTAATATCGCAAAAGGATGAGGCAGTTCCACAATGACGGATTCCAGGGTTAAAGAGATACTGCGTGATTCTGGCATTTACAATATCATTTTTATTTCCCTGCGTGCAGTATGAAGGTGTCACGACTTCCGCGGAAGTTGGTGCCTCTCCTTGTTCAAGCGGCGTTCGGCGCTCGTCGTCACCGGCTTTCTAGCCTCCACCGATCCATGTTTATATTTTCCATTTGTTATGTCTTGAGTGTACACACCTGGGGCCTGTTGCACAAAACTAGGATAAGGGATTAAGCCAGGATATCTTGGTGATCCTGGCTCAATTGATCCGTAATCCGGTTGCACTAAAGATGGATAGGGGGCAGGAGGATATGTTATGGTATAAATTACCATGGAGATTTATTCTGTGGAGCTAGCCTGCTCCAGACCAGGCTAAATTCCAGGATCTATTTAATCTCATCCCTAATGTCAGTCAGCAGTCACCACAAATGGAAACCAATAGTTATTTCACTGCTCACTACACATCGTTATCACATATAACTAGACCCACTGTTATTATTTAAACGTTTGTGATCATTCATTTCAATGATTTTGGATAAAAAATGATTTTTAGATGATGTTGCTATCATTAGATAATTTACAGTTTCCCATAGACTATAAGGCTATATATAAAATGATAGAATATTAGGGCCACAGAGGGGAAAAAAACACAAGTGTAACCAGTTGTTTTAAAGGAGGACAGTTGTTAAAATGACAGATGTGGAGCATTTCGTGAAATTGTACCTCAGTATGGTTTCATAAACAAAGACATGCTGATGTGCCAGAATATTAAGTATCACATTGTCATAAGTATCAAAACAATATGTAGCTTTTCTGCAGAAAGAACCAGCCTCATAAATTTATGACTTTATCCTTTTTCTTCAGTGTGGCCCTAGTACTCTGTCATATAAACAAATACACATTCCATATGAATATAAAAACACAATGTGTAACATTATGTTCCTTTATTGAATAAGGACAAAACAAAGCAGGTAAACCATCAGCTCCTTTCGAAACTGAAGTCACAGTGACTCTACAAGATGGAAAGCACAGAATCCAAGCATATTATACAAAATGATACATACACATTCAAAGGTCTGTATATAACACACCCTGCATGTCTGCACACTAAAAGAAATGCAGGACAAATCCATACACATCAACTGAACAGACAAATGAATGGATGCAGTAGCCTCCCTGCAGCCTTGTATTACACACAGTATACCGCACAAACATCATAAGAGGCCAAATTCGTCAAAAAACGAACCCCAAAAAACCCAAATTCCTCTGCCACCGCAGGACATATTTAACCAAAATTGAAAGCACACATACTAACTAAAATAATTCAACACATATTGGTCCCTCAGCAGCCGACCACTGTCGTCATCAGGGAAGATTGCCGGATTGTCCCAGTCCATGGCTGGTGGCACTCTGGGGGGCCCTCTCCTTCCTCAGGCAGGCCACATTGTGGAGGACAGCACAAGCCACAGTAATATCACATGCCCTAACAGGGCTGACCCTTAATTTGTGAAGGCAGTGAAAGCGTGCCTTCAGGAGGCCAAAGGTCATTTCAACTCTGGTCCTGGCATGGGCATGGTTGTAGGCCTGCTGTGCTTCCTGGGGGTCTGTGAAAGGTGTCAGGAGAAAAGGCTGGCAGCAACACACCAGAGAATTCACCTGTCAACACAAAATCTCATCATTACTACCTCATAAACACAGTGATATTCTTGACACAGCCATGATGGTTATAAATAGGGGTTGTGTGGCTTACCTTGTGATAGGCACTGATAGATTTCAGAGGCCCGAAAGATTCTGGAGTCATGGACTGAGCCAGGCCATTTTGCCACAACATTGCTGATCACACAGTCAGCATTGCAGACCATCTGAAATCATAAGATGAGGAATATTACACCAATCAATGCACATCACTGGCAATGCAGAGTGTTCGTCAATGGACAATATCAAAAAATGTATCATAGCTTTATACAGTGTGATGGAGTTACTTTACACAATTTCACTCATATCTGCAGTGCATTTCAATAAAAAATTTAACCGTTTCATAATTACAGTACAACTGCATTTTTGGAGATGTGAATTAAATATTTGAATTGTAATTGTGATGTTTCAGCGGAGCGGTGAGTGTGTAATTGTGCACTACTTACGCATTCAGGCGGTCTGCAATACTTTGCCACGCTTTTTCTCTTTGCTTTATCACTGTGGCGGTGTTGCCTTTCTTCTTAATTATATCTTTTACCTCCTCGTATGCCTCCATGAGGATTTGTGCTTCCGACGGGGAAAAGTACGCGGCTCTAGTTGCCATGGTAAATCAGTTAATCTGTGATCTGTGGCGGGGTCTATTTGAGTGAGCCGTGAGCGCGCACCTATCCAGGATTGGTTTCACCTGGCTTAATGAATCCGTGTCTGCTCATCCTGGCTTGGTCTTTGTGCAACCAATTAAGCCTGGACGCACATGTTTTGGCTTCATTGAGCTCAGCTGAGTCATTTATCCCGGATGTCTTAATTCTACTTTTGTGCAACAGGCCCCTGGTTCCCATTTAGTTATTATTATTTCCCTATTTAACCCTCTGGTTCCCATTATGTTTTGTGCGTGATTGTTCCTGATTTGTTGTTAGTCTTTTGTGTTAGGGTTAATGATCCCTGCGTGGATGTATTTTTCCCGAGTAAAGTTCGTATTTTTTTACTCAGTGCTGTGTCCTGCGCCTGACTCCGTTCTCACCTCTGCACAACTAACACCTGACAGAAGGAAGTTAGCGGTACTTTCGCGAGCCAATGCTAACTAGCGTCAGCGCGATGACAGGAGGTCTACAGGTACGGTAGAAGGCTAGTTTACACAGTTGTACATTAAGGTCGTTTAACAACATAAAAAGTGGTTCCAACTTCTTGTTTTATTCAAAACAATTCAAGACAATTTGTGAGAAACTACTTCCTAAAAATATATCTCACATCCTATAGCATATATGTAGGAACTTGTTTTGAAGTGTTACTGTAACAATAATATAAACTCTTGGTAGTCTTTAGAAAAGCAGCAGGCACTCCTTACACATTTCTAAGATAGACACCATCATCAAACCTGCAGTCAGAGACAGGAATTAGGAGCATCCTGAATGGAACCCTATTCCCTAATATGGTTCACTTCTTTTGACCAGGACCGGGGTCCATATAGGGAATAGGGTGCCATTTGCAGAACTGTAATGTAGTCACTGAGAGATCACTGGGATATCTAGTCACTGAGAGATCACTGGGATATCTAGTCACTGAGAGATCACTGGGATATCTAGTCACTGAGAGATCACTGGGATATCTAGTCGCTGAGAGATCACTGGGATATCTAGTCGCTGAGAGATCACTGGGATATCTAGTCGCTGAGAGATCACTGGGATATCTAGTCGCTGAGAGATCACAGGGATATCTAGTCGCTGAGAGATCACTGGGATATCTAGTCGCTGAGAGATCACTGGGATATCTAGTCGCTGAGAGATCACTGGGATATCTAGTCGCTGAGAGATCACTGGGATATCTAGTCGCTGAGAGATCACTGGGATATCTAGTCGCTGAGAGATCACTGGGATATCTAGTCGCTGAGAGATCACTGGGATATCTAGTCGCTGAGAGATCACTGGGATATCTAGTTGCTGAGAGATCACTGGGATATCTAGTCGCTGAGAGATCACTGGGATATCTAGTCACAGAGATCACTGGGATATCTAGTCACTGAGAGATCACTGGGATATCTAGTCACTGAGAGATCACTGGGATATCTAGTCACTGAGAGATCACTGGGATATCTAGTCACTGAGAGATCACTGGGATATCTAGTCACTGAGAGATCACTGGGATATCTAGTCACTGAGAGATCACTGGGATATCTAGTCACTGAGAGATCACTGGGATATCTAGTCACTGAGAGATCACTGGGATATCTAGTCGCTGAGAGATCACTGGGATATCTAGTCACTGAGAGATCACTGGGATATCTAGTCACTGAGAGATCACTGGGAAATGTAGTCACTGAGAGATCACTGGGAAATGTAGTCACTGAGAGATCACTTGGAAATGTAGTCACTGAGAGATCACTGGGATATGCAGTCACTGAGAGATCACTGGGATATGCAGTCACTGGGATATGCAGTCACTGGGTTATGTAGTCACTGGGATATGCAGTCACTGGGATATGCAGTCACTGGGATATCACTGGGATATGCAGTCACTGAGATCACTGGGATATGCAGTCACTGAGATCACTGGGATATGCAGTCACTGAGATCACTGGGATATGTAGTCACAGAGATCACTGGGATATGTAGTCACTGAGAGATCACTGGGATATGTAGTCACTGAGAGATCACTGGGATATGTAGTCACTGAGAGATCACTGGGATATGTAGTCACTGGGATATGTAGTCACTGAGGGATCACTGGGATATGTAGTCACAGAGAGATCACTGGGATATGTAGTCACAGAGATCACTGGGATATGCAGTCACTGAGAGATCACTGGGATATGCAGTCACTGAGATATCACTGGGATATGCAGTCACTGAGATATCACTGGGATATGCAGTCACTGAGATATCACTGGGATATGCAGTCACTGAGATCACTGGGATATGCAGTCACTGAGATCACTGGGATATGTAGTCACAGAGATCACTGGGATATGTAGTCACAGAGATCACTGGGATATGTAGTCACAGAGATCACTGGGATATGTAGTCACTGAGAGATCACTGGGATATGTAGTCACTGAGAGATCACTGGGATATGCAGTCACTGGGATATGTAGTCACAGAGAGATCACTGGGATATGTAGTCACAGAGAGATCACTGGGATATGTAGTCACAGAGATCACTGGGATATGTAGTCACAGAGATCACTGGGATATGTAGTCACAGAGATCACTGGGATATGTAGTCACAGAGATCACTGGGATATGTAGTCACAGAGATCACTGGGATATGTAGTCACAGAGATCACTGGGATATGTAGTCACAGAGATCACTGGGATATGTAGTCACAGAGATCACTGGGATATGTAGTCACAGAGATCACTGGGATATGTAGTCACAGAGATCACTGGGATATGTAGTCACAGAGATCACTGGGATATGTAGTCACTGAGAGATCACTGGGATATGTAGTCACTGAGAGATCACTGGGATATGTAGTCACTGAGAGATCACTGGGATATGTAGTCACTGAGAGATCACTGGGATATGCAGTCACTGGGATATGTAGTCACTGGGATATGCAGTCACTGGGATATGCAGTCACTGAGAGATCACTGGGATATGCAGTCACTGAGAGATCACTGGGATATGCAGTCACTGAGAGATCACTGGGATGGGTGACTTGTTGGCACCAGTTCCATCCCTGTTGAACAAAATACACCACAATTTGAGTTTTTACATTTGTGCATTTTGGTTGTTAGCATTGATTGACTAAGAAGCAGTTTATTAACATTAGGTCTTAAAGTGACAGCAGCACAATCATGGGGGATAGATACTGTAGAAGCAGAGAGCAACAGACTGAACAATAAACCATACTATCTGTCTATAGAGATCGGCAGGTAGCCTAGCGGTTAGCGTATCTCACAGTATCCCTAACTGAAAGCCGACAAGATGTGCCCATGAGCAAGGTACTTAACCCTAATTTGCTCCAGGGGCGCTGTACTACTATGGCTGACCCTGTAAAACAACACATTACCGTGTATCCGGTGTATTTGACAATAAAACATCTTATACTCACCATCACCACCAGTGGTCTTCCTCCTGTTGTAGTAGAGGAGACCAGCTACTGCAAAGACCACCCCCAGCACCAGCCCAGACGCCCCGATGGCTATCTTACTCCTCTCAGACTCTGGCAGAGACATGTCTGGGATGAAACGTAGTGACATGAATGTCGTTATAGTTACAGTTGTTTGAAAAACAACACACATCATTAATTACCTAACTTATCAGAGCTCTTTGCTCCCTTATTTCAATATTTCCTTCCTTGCTTCCTTATTCCCTTCCCTAAACCATTTCCAGTAACACTCAGTTTGTTCCCTGACTTCCTTGTCCCCTTACTTCCTTACCCCAGTGGAGGATCTTTGGTTCAGTGAAGCTGGTGTGCTCCACCATGCAGGAGATCTTCTCTCCAGGCGTGGGAGTGTACTCCAGGTAGGAGTGGATCTGATAGTGCCAGTCGCCATTGGCTAGCTCCTCAGAGGAAGTCATGTTTGAGGGCACTTCCTGTCCATTCCTCAACCAGGTCACCCTGATCTGTTTGGGGTAGAACTTGTAGGCGCTGCACGTCAACATGGAGGGGTGTCTGTCACCGTGGGGCGTCATGGACAGATGAACGGAGGGCTCAACTGAGAGGGGGAAATAATATAATAAAACACTATTCTTTTGTTTTCTACTGCTTGTTGTTTTTCCAATGGACAGGTATGGACATGTCCACTAAGGTCGTACGTCTATATATGGGTCAGTTCCCTTTCTAGCTTGGGTGTCAATGTGTTCCACCTATAAGCTTTAGTAAGTGTCATTTTAAACGGAGTCAATTGAGGTGGCTTGTGTTGTGTCAAGACTGATACCCAAGCTAGTTCTCTTTTATTCCCTCAAAATAAACTCAGCAAGATTCCACCCTGGGATGGTGCGAGTTAGATAAGAACTGCACAGACAGGTTTCTTTCTAGAAGTTCCCTGACTTGTCAAACCCAAACGTAACTCATGTAATAATCAACAAAATGGTGCTTTAAAAAAATATTGTAAAATGTATGATGTGAAATCAATTTTTCCTGAAATATCTTTTGCAAATCTTTTTTTCCCCACCACTGCTCTCCATAGAACTGCTTACCATTGTTGTTTAATCCAGCCTCGTAGGCGACGGCACCATAATGTTTACAGAAGAAATGAAGTGGAGTTTGAAACGATGCCAGGACCACGGGATCGGCGTTTAATTGCTCAGCAGTATGTATCCCAATGGGCGTGTAACCAGTAAATCTATTGAGACTGCTGTTGTATTCCATGACCTTCACCAGGTCTGAAATAGCTCTCCAGATGTCCTCCACATCGTGTGGATCTTCCCCTCTGGAATAACAAAGGTCGAGGATGGTGATAAAGTGTCCATCTGGTGAGAAAAAACATGAATGAACCATAAAGGTTTAGTGTTTTTTAAAGTTGTTTTTATTCAAACTGAGCACATATGACTTTTTATTGCTTTATGAAATGAATGTGAAAAAAACATTGCCAAATATATCGCAGAATTTCACTCTACAAAATCAAGCATTTTTTGGCTGCAGAAAAATCACACAAAAAATTGCGCGAAACCCTGGAGGGACTGAATAATAATGAAGACATCAAAACTATGAAATAACACATTTGGAGTCATGTAGTAACCCCAAAAAAGTGTGAAACAAATCTAAATATATTTTATATTTGTGATTTTTCAAAGTAGCCACTCATGACAGCTTTGCACACTCTTGGCATTCTCTCAACCAGCTTCGTGAGGAATGCTTTTCCAACAGTCTTGAAGGAGTTCCCACATATGCTGAGCCAAGGCCGTGGCCATGGAGTCAGCATTAGGGGGGACCAAATCTGCCGGGGGGTCTGTGGGTCTCCCCCAAAAACAAATCCACATTTTAAAACTAATTTCCTGTCATTCTAAAATAAATAAAAATTCACTAACACATGGGATTAACTTTTTATTTATTTGGTACAATAATGTTTAACAGGGGGGGGGGACAAGGAGATTAGGAAATTAGAAACAAGCAAGCAAGTGTGACTCAAAATGTCTAGGGTAAGGGAATAAGGAAGTAAGGAAGCAAACTGAGTGACTGACTGGAATTTCTGTGGTAAGGGAGCAAGGAACTAAATAAATAGGGATGTAGGGAATCAAAGAGCTCATATTAATGTGGTTCACCATTTCAGACATACTTTTATTTCATCCCAGACACAACTCTGCATGATTTAAGTGTGGTTATATGTATGTTAGAGATGTGTTTGTTTTGGGACTGTAACTTGAGCCATTCTAACTCAGAGTCTGAGAGGAGTAAGATAGCCATCTGGGCTGGTGCTGGGGGTGGTCTTTGGTGCAGTTGGTCTCATCTACTACAACAGGAGGAAGACCACTGGTGGTGAGACATACAACAATCTATCGAAGATATTATAGTTCACTGGTGGTGAGATATACAACAATCTATCAAAGATATTATAGTTCACTGGTGGTGAGACATACAACAATCTATCAAAGATATTATAGTTCACTGGTGGTGAGACATACAACAATCTATCAAAGATATTATAGTTCACTGGTGTTGAGACATACAACAATCTATCAAAGATAATATAGTTCACTGGTGGTGAGACATACAACAATCTATCAAAGATATTATAGTTCACTGGTGGTGAGACATACAACAATCTATCAAAGATATTATAGTTCACTGGTGGTGAGACATACAATCCTCTATCTGAGATATTACATTGAGGCCTACCTTTTGACCCACAATTGCCTCACAATGACCATGGCACTAAGTTAACCTGTGATAAGTGTGTAACTTTTTAAGCCAAGCCCAGACCAAGTGAATAGGTTGACGCATGAAACACAGACGCAGAGCGCCTCCCAGCTCTGGCACAATGCAAGGACGCTGCGCATCACTGCCAGCACAGCACAAAAACTTCCTAGACGCACAACAAACCCAGGAAAATGTTTAAATGAACTTGCTCCTGGCTTTTAGTGGGAATTCTGCCACTTGGTACTGCAACAAGTACAAAGGCACACAACTGGTGGAAGGCAGAGGATTTGCTGTGGAGAGAAAAGGCATGGTGGTGCATCCTGGCCATCCCTGGTCGGCAGCTGGAATTCTGGATCCTGGAGGTCAAATGTGACCTGAGGCTCCAAATCTAATTTTATTGGTCACATACACGTGTTTAGCAGATGTTATTGCAGGTGTAGCGAAATGCTTGTGCTTCTAGTTCCGACAGTGCAGCAATATCTAACAAGTAATATCTAACAATTCTGTTAAATATACTAACTACCAAGTAGTACATCATTTGTTCAGAGTCACTGGATTTCATGTTTTCAAATTAAAATGAATAAGTTACATTGAACAATACATTGCAGTTAATGAGGTTACCCCCCCCCATTGAACAATACATTGCAGTTAATGAGGTTACCCCCCCCCCCATTGAACAATACATTGCAGTTAATGAGGTTACCCCCCCCCCCCCCATTGAACAATACATTGCAGTTAATGAGGTTACCCCCCCCATTGAACAATACATTGCAGTTATTGAGGTTACCCCCCCCCCCCCATTGAACAATACATTGCAGTTAATGAGGTTACCCCCCCCCCCCCCCCCCCCATTGAACAATACATTGCAGTTAATGAGGTTACCCCCCCCCCCCCCCATTGAACAATACATTGCAGTTAATGAGGTTACCCCCCCCCCCCCGTTGAACAATACATTGCAGTTAATGAGGTTACCCCCCCCCCCCCCCCCCACTAGCTGGAAATAAGCTCCCTCTCAGATTCACAAGGCCAGCACAGATATGTAGTATTTTATTGATTATGGAGACCAGTGTGATTGGCACAGTCTTTCAAACGCCGTATTCAACATGGATGCGGACGTTTGCAATACGCCGAGTCTTGGTCACCTCCTCACAGGTGAGCTGCCCTCCTTGGCACGTGAACACTGGAAGGACCAAGGTCACCCTACGTTCATCTGGCACGTAGTGAGTGTACAGCTTGTTTAACAGTGTAAATCTGCTGTCCCCTCAATATAACTCAACACACAGCCATTAATGTCTAAACCGCTGGCAACAAAAGTGAGTCCACCCCTAAGTGAAAATGTCCAAATTGGGCCCAAAGTGTCAATATTTTGTGTGGCCACGATCATTTTCCAGCACTGCCTTAACCCTCTTGGGCATGGAGTTCACCAGAGCTTCACAGGTTGCCACTGGAGTCCTCTTCCACTCCTCCATGACGACATCACGGAGCTGGTGGATGTTAGAGACCTTGCACTCCTCCACCTGTGTGTTGAGTTATTTTGAGGGGACAGCAAATGTACACTGTTATACAAGCTGTACACTCACTACTTTACATTGTAGCAAAGTGTCATTTCTTCAGTGTTGTCACATGAAAAGAGAAACTCAAATATTTACAAATGTGGGGGGGGTACTCACTTTTGTGATATACTGTATAGTATCTGCAGGTTTGGCAACCAGACTGTCGGCAAAAGTTCTCGATCCCTCATTGGATACCTGGGTCATCTCCATGGCACTGCTGATCTGTATAGTTAGACTGCAATAGTTGTGGTCCTCCAGGATGGGATCCATCCATTGTGACTGAGCATCAGAGAAGCCCTGGGGTGCAGGAGGTGACTAACTCGCCCATGCTTGATAGACACCTTCAAGGTTAAGCATCAAGTAATAGCGGTCATTGTAAGCTTGGACAGGCAATGGCACTGGAACATCTGATCAATAACACTGACATTTTGGGAGTCAACTAATAAAAACTGCTTGCCCGGTCAGTGAGCTGATAACACCGACCTTCTGTCATAATGTTGTCAGTGACTGTTTCTTCACTGGAGCTCTACCGCAGCCTAGTCATAGGGTTGGGTAAGGGTTCTCCACTTGGTCAACAAAGTGGAACGAGCAGACACAATGTCTTCGGTGGTTTCTTTCATTTGAGATTTCGCAACCACAATCGCTTAGTCTTCTTCTGCAGTTGGTAGACGATGGAATGTGTACCATGGTGGACGCGTGTATTCTGACCTTTTTAATGGTGTATTAGCTTGAACCAAACAAAAAAACAACGTTAACAACGAAGGTAAAAATGTACTATTCAACTAGCGATTAGGTTAGCTAGCTAACTCCGGGAGAAAACATCTGCAATAAGAAGTCTACTTCAAACGGGAAACTTCAGAATATTGTGGATGGAGATTCCTTCACATTCTGGCACCTACGTTATTTTTGACTGTGCATCCTCATGCCGCTAGATGGCACTTTTGTAATAATGAAGAATAACAATGGATGGGTTAGTTTACAACTGGCAGAAAACCGTGTGTTGTGATTCTGGATGGCCAGATAGCAGAAAGCCGTGTGTTGTGATTCTGGATGGCCAGATAGCAGAAAGCCGTGTGTTGTGATTCTAGATGGCCAGAAGCAGAAAGCCGTGTGTTGTGGTTCTAGATGGCCAGATAGCAGAAAGCCGTGTGTTGTGGTTCTGGATGGCCAGATAGCAGAAAGCCGTGTGTTGTGGTTCTGGATGGCCAGATAGCAGAAAGCCGTGTGTTGTGGTTCTGGATGGCCAGATAGCAGAAAGCCGTGTGTTGTGATTCTGGATGGCCAGATAGCAGAAAGCCGTGTGTTGTGGTTCTGGATGGCCAGATAGCAGAAAGCCGTGTGTTGTGGTTCTAGATGGCCAAATAGCAGAAAGCCGTGTGTTGTGGTTCTGGATGGCCAAATAGCAGAAAGCCGTGTGTTGTGGTTCTGGATGGCCAGATAGCAGAAAGCCGTGTGTTGTGGTTCTGGATGGCCAGATAGCAGAAAGCCGTGTGTTGTGGTTCTGGATGGCCAGATAGCAGAAAGCCGTGTGTTGTGGTTCTGGATGGCCAGATAGCAGAAAGCCGTGTGTTGTGGTTCTGGATGGCCAGATAGCAGAAAGCTGTGTGTTGTGGTTCTGGATGGCCAGATAGCAGAAAGCCGTGTGTTGTGATTCTGGATGGCCAGATAGCTAGCAACAATGACAAGCTGCCTTGTGGGGAATCGTATGTGGCTCTTTTCAGCTAGTTATCTAACCAGCAAGTGTAATGATGTATTTGAGAGACAACAAGTGCTCATTGTGCAAATGTATTTATCTTTTCAATAAACATGAAATCTAGTTTCCATGTTGTCAACAATCTAAGCCAACCCTGTGTTTGTGTTTTGCCCCATAGTTGCACAAGCATCAGTTTTGTTTGCTAAACAACCAACCTTATAATTTTAGGCGTAAAACAGAGAGGTATACTGGATCCCCTAAAACATACCACTTCGATACAGCTACAACTAGAAGTGACTTTTCGTAACAGGTGCAGACATAGTTGGGGGAAGTAGTTTGGGGCGTCATATTTCCGTCAGGGGACGCCTACTCTGTGAAGTGCACGTGTGCAATAACTCATTTCGCCTTTGCACTCCTTCTAAACAACGCACTTTTTGGAAACTTTGACACGGGTAAAGTCTACAAAACTTAGTCCACTCTGTTCGTAACAGTTTATAGTATTGAGAACAGAAAACTGTATTGAGATCAAATGTTTAATCGATGATAAGATTTGCAGAATGTCTGCCAAAATCCATCTCGTTCAATCTCCTCCCATTGCCGGCCACTGGGCTTCTTCTCACTACCATATTTGGTAGTGAGTGGAAACACCAAGCGGATGCTTCACATTTATACATCCAGTGAAATATCTGTTCTATCTGTGCCTTAATGCTCAAATGTGTTCAGACTGACATGGCTACTCTAGTTGTCATGGTAAAGGCGGGTGTGTGCAGGGGCATAGGCTGATTGGTGGTGGTGCCCATTCTTCCTCTCAATCAGAAGTTGTTTTGTAGCTTGCAAAGTCTACCTCAGTTGCTTTTAATGTTTGATATGAAAGTCTCCCACAGTTGATTTGAATGTTTGAAATCTTAGTGTAAGAACACTTTTAAAGCCTCAAAGGATAAGATGATCCAACTTTCAAAATGAGTCATTTTTGGCTAGCCACAGCATTTAACTACCTAGCTAGGTAGTTGTTTAGCTTGCTAGCACATTCAAACAATAAACGTGTGAGCTACCAGATTTTCTTGTCAAACTGTCGACAGAGTAGCTAGCATATGCTAAATCACAGTCTGGAAACCAGGTAAGGGCATTTCACCTTTCAGACAAGTCTCATGGCCAGGAATCAGATTTATGTGATTTCAAAATGTGGCTTGAAATATCTGATTCCATGTCCTTTTTGTCTGTGCAGACTGCAGGGGAAAAAAATCTGATTTGACTCAGCTATATACATAATTTTTTGTATTTGAGTCAAACTTCAAACTGCCACTCTGGCATTGCAGTTGGGTTGGGCATAAAACTAGAAAACAATTATTTGACAGGTATATAAAATCCGTTCTTCGTTTCGGGCAATATGACATGCGTTGCCTTTGACATGATTAAGGTAACTACTGTGCAGGTACATGACAGCAATAGCATTTGACATGTCAAAGATATTTAATTTGGGGCTTTCTGCAGAGACCAAAGCGAATCGGATGACGATCTGATTTCCGGTCCGTTTTGTTGTTACTTGCAAAACAGTACTTGGTTATGATTTGAGCAAGATACATTGATCCCAGATCTGCGTTTACCGGCAACCTCCGTGTGCTGGCGACCACGTGTCTGTGCGCTGACCAATGGCAACGCTCCTAGCTATAGCTGAACGAAGCCATGTGAGGATCTGTAAAATGGCGGCGCAGTGGCGTGGAAAAGATGAGCTTATAATCACCGGCAACACGGAATTTCTGACCGCAAACACATTCAATGAGGTACGGCTTTGATACCACATTTTTCTGCATACATGTGGACAAATAAAAATGACTTGTACCACTTTTCTTTGGCCTTTTTCATACACGAAAAATGGCAAACCAGCACGCGGTGCCTACACGTGGATGTGAACGGCTAGTAGTAGCTAACATTAGCTTCGAATCGCATGACGATTTAGTTCGGCATAAAATAATCTTATTGGCTTTCTGCAAAGTAATACCTGTCTAAGTTGCCGTGACGGTAAGTTGAATGTGCTATAATTCAATAGGGAGTCAGCAAAGTTTCTTCTCTACTCGGAAAAAGCGATGCTCTGTCTGCTGCTAACGTTCGTAGTTGCTGGACTCGCACACCTTCTAAAGACTGGTCGTGTTGGGTATCCGGAAGCTGGCAACAATGAATTGTCGGTTGGCGTCAACAAAAAGCAAATGATACAACAAAAAGCAAATGATACGATTAAATTGTTGAGTTTATTCTTTCGAATATTCTGCATTCACGTGGCTGCCGATATGGATATTTAGCAAAGTACTGGAACGAACACACTCACTGTCCCATACATAGCAGACAGGGACACATTACTTTTGTAATGTTGGAACTGGTACGGTCCAAGTGTTGGCATGCTACCTATGTCAACCATGGGCTCATACAAAAGTACACCCAATTCCGCTAAAATGCACCCTTATATTATATAATTGCATTTCAATTGCCTTTGCGTACCACCCATTTCAGTAAACATCCTCCATATATCCTTCACACATGTCAACACTGGTCTCACACCCAGGGCCTTGTTTTGTTGAACAAACTATAGCCGCTTTACTCTTGTGGCAAACATGAATGATAAACAGCGTTGTAGCTAGTGTGATTGTATAGGCCTAACATTGACGTTAATAGGAGTGTCAGGCACCTAGTAGCCAACAATGGCCTATTATTTCAACACTGTACACCTCTACTACTGTACTATCCCGCTCAATTAAAATAAATTATGTTTCCTGAGAGGTAATGAGGGATTAGTACATAGAGGCCCTATGGGTTCTGGTCCAAAGTAGTGTACTATATAAGGAGTAGGGTGCCATTTGGAATGGGCTCAATAATAATAATTAACGTTAAGCCACACTTTTCTGTTTTCCCCTTTCTGCACATTTTACAATGCTCCCATTGTTACTGTTCACTGTCTGCTCTCATCTCCCACACACGTATTGGTTGGGTGACGCTGAGAAGAGAACACTGACTGGGAACTCTCCCAAATGGCACCCTACTCCCTATAGTGCACTACTTTTCACCAGAGACCTATGGGCCTTGGTCAAAAGTAGTGCACTGCACTTCATATGTAATAGGATGCCATATGGGATTCAGCTTGTTGACTATCACGTTTCTCAAGAAAGCTCCATTTGGATCTATAAGCCCTGGTCATAAGTAGTGCACTGCATTTGGGAATAGGGTGTCTTTTGGGACGTAGCCCCATAATCATATTATAGACAGTGTCCCAGCAACAACCACCACCCCACCCAGGGAGGGGCCCGTTGTTGTCAAGGAGTGAGAGTGCAGACTAGTGTGCTATGGGCTAACTGTCACTTTCTATGACAAGACAACGCATGTCCTTATGAAGCGAGACACTTTGTGCTGCTGTTTTTCCACCTCGTTGGATAAATCAAACTGAAGTGTGGGAATGACTGTCTAAACATTTCCCTCCCCTGCCCCCGTCTCAGGGCTCTGCTCTTCAACAGTCTGAAAACATGGCATGCACACACACTCATTCTGATGGGAGGAGGAAGCATACAAACGCAGCCTCAACAAACACTATTGACTAGCAGCTTGTTTTATTGTATTCAGACTGCCCTTTATGTTCCTCAAGTGTCTTTTAGGAGAAATGTGTTAACTTTCTCAATCTTTCCTTAATTCCCCCCGTCCTTCCTCTTTGCCACTTTCTGTAAATACCTTAAAGAAGAAGGTCAGAAGGGAGGGACTTTGGACCCTCTCCTCCAATGGGAAAGAGACGAGGAGATGGGATGCGGGGAATCACAAAAATACTTATGATCGAGCAACTGTTTCTGTAGGCTGCGTTTACACAGGAGGCCCAATTCAGATATTTTTGCTTTGCTCTTTTGACCAATCAGATCTTTTCCCCAATAATTGGGCAGCCTATTTGCCTGACTCGTGATTGAACTTGTTCTCCCTTTCTGATCTTGTTGCTTGTTACAGGCTGTCCTGGGTAAAGGGGAAGTCAGTGATCTGGAAATGGACACTCATTCCTGCCTGGACCCTTCCATCCTGGCTATGTTTGAAGACTCCGCCGTAGCTGCAGAGGTCAGCATCAGGACACAATGTTGGCCAACATTCAGATATACTGGGGCGTATTCATTATGCTGATTCTGTTGTAAAACGTTTCTTAAAAGAAGGCAAATGAAACAGGGAGGGAACTTCCTGAATTTGACAATAGAAACTCTAATTTTGTTGTTTGCTACATTTTGGGTCTTAAACGGCTTCTGCAATGAATACGCCCCTGATGTAGACCCTGTTCCCACCCGAGACAGGTTCTACATCAGTTGTTCCCAAACTTCAGGTCGGGACCCAATCTGGGGTCCCCTGAGAAAATGTGTGATCTTATCAAACAAATTAAGATTTTTTGGGATCTTGTAATGTGTATAGAGTACAACCTTTTAGTGTCGACTCAGGGCCTTTTACACTATTAGAATGCCCTTTCGTGTCATTATTATTGGTTGGGACAGCCTGCGGGGCCTAAAGTGGAGGAAATATCGACACACAGCGTTAACTAGGGAATATCATGTTTCCAAGTGGGGTCCCCTGCATTTTCTAGCGTCAATTTGGAGTCAGAAAAACTCCTGGTTTACATGAACTTGTCCAATTAGAAACACTCTGCCTGTTCCTGTCCAATTAGAAACACTCTGCCTGTTCCTGTCCAATTAGAAACACTCTGCCTGTTCCTGTCCAATTAGAAATACTCTGCCTGTTCCTGTCCAATTAGAAACACTCTGCCTGTTCCTGTCCAATTAGAAACACTCTGCCTGTTCCTGTCCAATTAGAAACACTCTGCCTGTTCCTGTCCAATTAGAAACACTCTGCCTGTTCCTGTCCAATTAGAAACACTCTGCCTGTTCCTGTCCAATTAGAAACACTCTGCCTGTTCCTGTCCAATTAGAAACACTCTGCCTGTTCCTGTCCAATTAGAAACACTCTGCCTGTTCCTGTCCAATTAGAAACACTCTGCCTGTTCCTGTCCAATTAGAAACACTCTGCCTGTTCCTGTCCAACTATTGTTTCCCGTCACAGAAATGAGAGATGCCATTTGTACTATTTTTTATTAATTCAATTTATTTCATTTGTTTTTTTTAGACTAGGAGCAGACTGGATGAGGAGAGTGAGTCCACGTTGTTGACAGCTCTAACAGAGATCCTGGACAGTGTTGACGATGAGACCCTGTCTCCCTTTGACACCCTGCCTGACACTGGGCTCTTCTCTGACCAGAGGCTACGGGACAACTCCCCGGTGGGTAAAAACCAAGTGTGGGTCTGTGTGTGTGATTCAGAATTAATTGAGAATTAAGAGTAACCAGCAGTCCTGCTCTGAGACACTGTGTGAAAACAGTCCCAGCTGTTCTTGGTAACCAGCGGTCCTGCTCTGAGGCGCTGTGTGAAAACAGTCCCAGGTGTTCTTGGTAACCAGCAGTCCTGCTCTGAGACGCTGTGTGAAAACAGTCCCAGGTGTTCTTGGTAACCAGCAGTCCTGCTCTGAGGCGCTGTGTGAAAACAGTCCCAGGTGTTCTTGGTAACCAGCGGTCCTGCTCTGAGACACTGTGTGAAAACAGTCCCAGGTGTTCTTGGTAACCAGCAGTCCTGCTCTGAGACGCTGTGTGAAAACAGTCCCAGGTGTTCTTGGTAACCAGCGGTCCTGCTCTGAGACACTGTGTGAAAACAGTCCCAGGTGTTCTTGGTAACCAGCGGTCCTGCTCTGAGACACTGTGTGAAAACAGTCCCAGGTGTTCTTGGTAACCAGCGGTCCTGCTCTGAGACGCTGTGTGAAAACAGTCCCAGGTGTTCTTGGTAACCAGCGGTCCTGCTCTGAGACGCTGTGTGAAAACAGTCCCAGGTGTTCTTGGTAACCAGCGGTCCTGCTCTGAGACGCTGTGTGAAAACAGTCCCAGGTGTTCTTGGTAACCAGCGGTCCTGCTCTGAGACGCTGTGTGAAAACAGTCCCAGGTGTTCTTGGTAACCAGCGGTCCTGCTCTGAGACGCTGTGTGAAAACAGTCCCAGGTGTTCTTGGTAACCAGCGGTCCTGCTCTGAGACGCTGTGTGAAAACAGTCCCAGGTGTTCTTGGTAACCAGCGGTCCTGCTCTGAGACGCTGTGTGAAAACAGTCCCAGGTGTTCTTGGTAACCAGCGGTCCTGCTCTGAGACGCTGTGTGAAAACAGTCCCAGGTGTTCTTGGTAACCAGCAGTCCTGCTCTGAGACGCTGTGTGAAAACAGTCCCAGGTGTTCTTAGGTTGATGAGAATCAGGGGTACCGCTTATATTTTGGTTGTATCTGTAAGTCATGCTGAAAAGGGTGTGTCTGTGGCAGAACAATGTGATTGTTGTTTTGTAATTACTGTATTTCTCCTGTTTGGTGTGTTTCTCCAGTTGAGGCGGCTTCTGAGTTTAACACGGCCTCCACCTGATAAAGAAGCACTCTTCCGTTCCATAAAGACCCCCTCTTCATCTTCATCCCCCTCTTCCTCTGTTGGAAAGGTAGAAACCTCACCCCTTTCTGTTTTATGGAAGTGTGTGTGTCAGATTAGGATTAGCCGTACTACTACTGGTAATCCCACCCGTTAATCTAGGTTTACAGAGGTAATTTCAATGATAAAAGAACCACTAGAAGAGTGCTCTCCAACCATGTTCCTGGAGAGACGCCCTCCTGTAGGTTCTCTCCAACCCTGTTCCTGGAGAGACGCCCTCCTGTAGGTTTTTTCTCCAACCCTGTTCCTGGAAGCTACCCTTCTGTAGGTTTTCTCTCCAACCCTGTTCCTGGAGAGCTACCCTCCTGTAGGTTTTCACTCCAACCCTGTGTGTAACTATCCTGGGGTGTATTTATTACGTATTGCAACAGAAACCGTTTACTGTTTAAGAAGCAAACATAATGAAATGGGGAGGGTCCTACTTGAATTTGTCCAATAGAAACTCGATTTGATCGCAAAACGTTTTTCCGTTTGGAGTAAACTGTTTCTGTTGCAGAACAGTCATTTAGCTGTGGCGCTTTTTTCCATCACCGAGCAAATTTCAGGTCTGCTGACCGCAAACTGGAACAACTTCCGACGCGCGTTTATTGTGACCACTGAGGCTGTACCAGCTTTAAGTTAGTTAGTAGACTACTGTGGCTATTTGATCATCATGTAGGCCTACCAGAGTAGCCTACCATTTAAAAACAAGGGAGACAAATGCCTCCCATAACATTTTAACATGGAAATAGCTGTTCAATCATTCAGCCTACAGTAGCAGCCAATGTGTGGTGTTCAATATAAGCCTACATTCCATGAGACTTTTGGGGGAAAAAACATGTAGGGCTTGACATGAACCTGTTTATCCACTTGTTCGTCAGACAAGGAGGTGACTGAAAAATGTTGTTTGATGCAAGAAACCACTTTACAAAATAAAATTGATAATTATTCCGATACCGTTATTACAGAGAATCAAGACATTATGCTTCCCTCTGCCTATTGGATACTTAGTTTATTCAAGGCCATCTCAAAATACAACACTGCCCCTTTAAGACATGCAAATGCTCTTTACTTGACTGGCTTTTCAAAGATGTTTAGAAATACAAACGTTTTGTGCTCTTCTAGGAAGCAACCACTGCCCCCATTGTTAACTACAAATGATCTATAACTGGGCTAATAACTCACTAACTAGCAAAGAATATGAACAAATGTGCACAAGTGGCTACATGCAGCTCTCGTTTTGATCTCAAAACAAGCGCATGCTGTCCAGTGGCCATATATGATCCATATATGGCAATGGCTATTTTCATATAGGCCTTCTGTGGCTCTGATTGGTTATGGTGTACTGGTCTGTGTAAGGGTGCATGTTAATGCAATAGAATCCTACTCCGATGCGTTCTGCCTACAACAACATCTCTTGCACAGTTAGTTTTGCATACTAAGTCCTGGGTAGTTCCTTTTGTTTCTGTATGTTGCATTGAAGGTGACTAACATTGAGTTGAATCGATCCCAATTCCCACAGTAGAGCGAAATGTTGATAGTGTTAACGGGGTAAACTCTAGAAAGTCGAGCGAAGTTCAATCTCGTGCTTCTCTGCGCGGGATGATAGTTCATCTGCGTGGCAGTCCGAGGCGAGCTGTGCTACCGCTCACCTTAGAGGGACCATTGGCAGTCACGTTAAAAAACAAAACTATTTCTGTCGAGGCGCACTTTGAAGATGCTGGAACAGTCAACATTTTACTTTTCCTCTGCAAACAAAGCGAGTTGTGAATAGAAACATCTGTCAACCCCATTGTAGAATTGTTTATCTATTTCTGTGCGAGATAAATATTCCTCTGGAGGTTATGAGTACCGTAGGACGAGCCCTGCACTGGAGTAACTTGTTTGATTTCAAATAAGAAAAAACGTTTAAAGATTTACATGAGTTTTAATGTACTGAATAAAATGCCTATCATAATGAATTTGACATTTGTATGGGATTGGGTTGTGTCATAGTTTGGAAATTATATACAAAAAATATTAGTGTACTACACTATATGAGATTGAGTTTGTCATGAAAAATAATATAGAGAATGATATCTTTATTAAAAATGGAGCAATAGCGAGCGAGATTATGAGCATAGCGGGAGTAACAGTCTTGACGTCGTTCTTCCTTCCAGGTTGAGACGGTCATTCCAGACAGACCCTGGAAGACTAGGCTAACTCCCAGAGCCCAGGGCTCTTCCACATCCACACAGAGGAGCGATGGAGAGGAGGAGGAGGAGGAGCGCGGCAAGGTCCACATTCACAGCCCGCCTCAGGGCTTCAATCTGACCAATCAGGACTCGGGAGAACTCTCCCTCGACCGATCAGAAGTGAGAGCGCTGAACTCTGTAGAGAAGGACCATGGCTACTCCTCTACAGTGTCCCTGGTGGACCTGGTGAAACTCATGCACCCCTACTGCCTGAGGGTGTGCCTGGATGAGGAGGGGAAGAACTGGGTCGGCACATCCAGGCAGGAGGCCTCCTCCCTGGGGGAACGGAGCGCGGACCAGAGTGTACCCCTGGAGGGCGAGGTGTGGAGATATACGAAGCCTGGTTCGGAAGAGAGCGACGAGGAAATTGATGTGGACGGATCAGATGACGAGTGTCCCTCGGTAGGAGGAATGAAAGATGAGAAAGAGGGGGATGGAGAACAGGGAAGTAAAGGTGAAGAAGTGAAGCAACTAAAAAGTCTACTTGTGAAGTGGGACGGGCCCAAAGAAGGCCAGAAGACCAAGAACAAAAAAAGAGTGAGCTTCGGACCTGTCCTGGTGACATCCTACGAGCTACCGGCAGCAGACGAACCTGACTTAAACGTGCTCCCGGACTTGAGCGAGCTCACCAGCCAAATCCCCATTTTTGACTTCAACACCAAAACAAGAACCATTTCCCTCACAACAACCTCTCCAGAGTCTTCAGCAGCATCTTCAAAGGACAACCAGCATCAGGTTGTAACTGACTTGTCTGAAAGGACTGAAGATAAGTCGTCATCGGAGCCTCCACCACAGCGAGGCGAGTCCAAGCCCAGACCGGCCCTCAGTCTCCAGCAGTACCGCCTGCTGCGCCAGCAAAGACTACCCCTGGTGGGGAAACCTGAGAATTACACCACCAAATGGCCCTCTCTACCTGAAACCCCCACAGAGTTGCCTCCTATACCCTATTTACAAGGACCTAAATATAACATGTGGGGACCAACGACCACACATCCTACACATCATTACATAGGAAGTAAAACAGGGGGTGATGTCAGTGGATTCAAGCCTATATCTAAGACTAGGACGAAGATTGTCTCTCCTGCTTGTCCCAGTAAACCTGGTAAAGGTATTGGCATCAATGGATCAAGGCCTGTAAGAAGTGGGACTAAGACTCCTCCTACCAGCTCAGCTTTAAAGCCCAAACACAACTCAATGGAAGCTAAATCTGCGAATGATGTTGGTGTATTAAAGCCTATTTGGACTGACACCATCTCTCCTGCTAGTCCCTTACCAAGTCCCAACCTGAACTCCAGCTCAGTGGCGGGTCTGGGCCAGAACAGGACTAGCCCAGAAAAGAGTGCTGTTGCGGTCAGTAGCGACCCCCCAAACCCTGTCCTGGTCCCACTACCAGGAAGCCGTCCATCTTTGGCTGGATTTGATAGGAGCCGTGGGACCAACCAGGAGAAGCAGGAGCAGGAACAATCTCTACCTCTTTCCACCACCCAGGAGTCTCCGGCTCCCAAGCCCAAAATGGTGTTCTGCAACCGGGATCCAAGCCTGAAGAGCACCAGTCTCCTCCTTGAGATCCAGCGGAGGTTCTCCACCAAACAACCATCGCGGAAATTACTTCACACCCAAAACACTGCAGAGACCACGAAACAAGGGGATCAGCCTCGCTCTCTCAGCCCAAGGAAAGGGATCGAGACGGTACCAGAAGGGTCCAAGTTTTCCCCAAGTGCACCAGTAATGGCAAGTCCATCGTCCAGCCCCTCAGTCCATCCACCCACCCATGCTGTTGCTCCTTACCCAGAGATGGAGAGGGCAAAGCGGGTAGCCCTTGGTAACCTCCCCCATGTCCAACTGTCCACCTCTCCAGAGAGTAACACCTGCATACCGACCCCCACCTGCGGCACAGGTAAGCCAGATGAGCCATAACACACACATAAACAATATATTTTGTTGTAGGCTGAAGTTGACTGATTTTGGGTCAGTTTAGTATTTTACTTACTACAGGTTAAGGTTAGGTTTGGGGGAGTGGACTCTGATCCTAGATCTGTACCTAGGGGAAACTACACCCTGAGTATATATTTCTTCAGATAAAGCTAATTAAGCTATAGCTAAAATAATATAATTTTTTATTTAGTTAGAGCTGGTGTGAAATTAACAAAAATTTATAATTTGTGATTACTTTGATATCCTGTGTCAAATTCTTTCTAAGACCCATTCAGAAAGAGATTGTTGTCTCCATGTTCAGCTGAAGGAGTCAAAGCTTTACACATATTTGATGAGGCCTAGTGGTTAGAGACAGGTAGCCTAGTGGTTAGAGACAGGTAGCCTAGTGGTTAGAGACAGGCGGCCTAGTGGTTAGAGACAGGCGGCCTAGTGGTTAGAGACAGGCGGCCTAGTGGTTAGAGACAGGCGGCCTAGTGGTTAGAGACAGGCGGCCTAGTGGTTAGAGACAGGCGGCCTAGTGGTTAGAGACAGGCGGCCTAGTGGTTAGAGACAGGCGGCCTAGTGGTTAGAGACAGGCGGCCTAGTGGTTAGAGACAGGCGGCCTAGTGGTTAGAGACAGGCGGCCTAGTGGTTAGAGACAGGCGGCCTAGTGGTTAGAGACAGGCGGCCTAGTGGTTAGAGGCAGGCGGCCTAGTGGTTAGAGGCAGGCGGCCTAGTGGTTAGAGGCAGGCGGCCTAGTGGTTAGAGGCAGGCGGCCTAGTGGTTAGAGGCAGGCGGCGGCCTAGTGGTTAGAGGCAGGCGGCGGCCTAGTGGTTAGAGGCAGGCGGCGGCCTAGTGGTTAGAGGCAGGCGGCGGCCTAGTGGTTAGAGGCAGGCGGCGGCCTAGTGGTTAGAGGCAGGCGGCGGCCTAGTGGTTAGAGGCAGGCGGCGGCCTAGTGGTTAGAGGCAGGCGGCGGCCTAGTGGTTAGAGGCAGGCGGCGGCCTAGTGGTTAGAGGCAGGCGGCGGCCTAGTGGTTAGAGTGTTGGACTAGTAACCGAAAGGTTGCAAGTTCAAATCCCCAAGCTGACAAGGTACAAATCTGTCGTTCTGCCCCTGAACAAGGCAATTAACCCACTGTTCCTAGGCCGTCATTGAAAATAAGAATTTGTTCTTAACTGACTTGCCAAGTTAAATAAAGGTACAAAAAAAAAGTTGACGACTGCTTTTCAGAAAGTGTTTATCTTGTATACATTTTGTAAGGGGTGGGGCAGTCCCACTCATATTTTTCCGATAGGAAAGATGGAGAGGAAAGAGTTGCTGAAATAGCAGGGTTCTGGACTGGAACCCATGCTGCTGAAATAGCAGGGGTCTGGACTGGAACCAATGCTGCTGAAATAGCATGGGTCTGGACTGGAACCCATGCTGCTGAAATAGCATGGGTCTGGACTGGAACCCATGCTGCTGAAATAGCATGGGTCTGGACTGGAACCCATGCTGCTGAAATAGCATGGGTCTGGACTGGAACCCATGCTGCTGAAATAGCAGGGTTCTAGACTGGAACCCATTCTGCTGAAATAGCAGGGTTCTAGACTGGAACCTATGCTGCTGAAATAGCAGGGTTCTGGACTGGAACCCATGCTGCTGAAATAGCAGGGGTCTGGACTGGAACCCATGCTGCTGAAATAGCAGGGTTCTAGACTGGAACCCATGCTGCTGTGGTGTTCTGGAGGAAGCAGCTTAGAACACTAGACCAGAAGAAAGTTCACCTCGACGAACTGCTACTGTCCCTGCATTCAGAAACTGATTTCTCTTGGTCGCGTTGCAGGAATCCAAGCCACAGATCTGACCAGCCTTCTGGAGCGGTTTGAGGAAACACAAGGTGAGTGAGGGATCAGTGGGGTTTCATTAACTCTCTCCCTTTCTTCTTCCAGCTATACTACGTCCCATCCATTCTGGGATTTGCATTAAGATGTATTGATTTGGTTGATGCATACATCCCAGCTACCCCTGTCCTTGTCATCGTACAGTCACATAGTCCATCTGTAAATAGCCCATCCAATCTACCTACCTCGTCCCCATATTGTTTTTATTTACTTTGCTGCTCTTTTGCCCACCAGTATCACTACTTATACCATCATCTGCTCATCATCATCTGCTCATCTATCACACCAGTATCACTACTTACACCATCATCTGCTCATCATCATCTGCTCATCTATCACACCAGTATCACTACTTACACCATCATCTGCTCATCATCATCTGCTCATCTATCACACCAGTATCACTACTTACACCATCATCTGCTCATCATCATCTGCTCATCTATCACACCAGTATCACTACTTACACCATCATCTGCTCATCATCATCTGCTCATCTATCACACCAGTATCACTACTTACACCATCATCTGCTCATCATCATCTGCTCATCTATCACACCAGTATCACTACTTACACCATCATCTGCTCATCATCATCTGCTCATCTATCACACCAGTATCATTACTTACACCATCATCTGCTCATCATCATCTGCTCATCTATCACACCAGTATCACTACTTACACCATCATCTGCTCATCATCATCTGCTCATCTATCACACCAGTATCATTACTTACACCATCATCTGCTCATCATCATCTGCTCATCTATCACACCAGTATCACTACTTACACCATCATCTGCTCATCATCATCTGCTCATCTATCACGCCAGTGTTAATCTGATAAATTGTAATTACTTTTCTACTATGGCATATTTATTGCCTTACCTCCTCATGCCATTTGCACACACTGTATATAGATTATTTTTAACCTATTGTGTTGACTGTACGCTTGTTTATTCCATGTGTAACTCTGTGTTGTTTCTGTCGCACTGATTTACTTTATCTTGGCCAGGTCGCAGTTGTAAATGAGAACTTGTTCTCAACAAACTTACCTGGTTAAATAAAGGTGAAATTAAAAAAAAATCTTGAACATGGTGATGGAAAAAGGCACAACAGATCCTAAATCAGCCCTCCTACTCTAAGATTGAACCCCTGATCTTGCCTCCCCATGTCTGTGTCTCTTCCCACAGCCAAAGAGGAGACTGAGAGTGAACCTGAAGGCAGTCCAGATAGGAGCCCTGTTAGAGATGAAGAGCTGAGCAACACTGAAGGTGAGTTAAAGGAAGGACTCAGCCTGGAGACTTGCACCCTATTACCTCCTTAGTGCACTACTTTTGACCAGACCATATATGGGCACTGGTCAAAAGTAGTGCACTATAAAGGGAATAGGGCGCCATTTGGGATGAAACTGTTCTTCTACTTAATTTCAAGTTTAGTCCGCACAGTTGCTCAGAGGACTTTGCTGTGGTTATTCTCATGCTTTGGAACAGAACTTCAGTTCATCATCTGGTTTGTTGCTTTCTTTCCAGGGATGCGGACACTGCTGGGTGCCTATCTCCTCAGCACCCAAGATAAACTCTGTCTTCCAGCACCCACTGGCTTTCCAGAACTTGTCAACACACTCAAACCCCACAGAACTCCGGGACCCCTCAGAACTCCGGGACCCCTCAGAACTCCGGAGCCCCTCAGAACTCCGGGACCCCTCAGAACTCCGGAACCCCTCAGAACTCCGGAACCCCTCAGAACTCCGGAGCCCCTCAGAACTCCGGAGCCCCTCAGAACTCCGGAGCCCCTCAGAACTCCGGAGCCCCTCAGAACTCCGGAGCCCCTCAGAACTCCGGAGACCCTCAGAACTCCGGGACCCCTCAGAACTCTGGAACGTTGCGATACTCAGGAACCTCTCAGCACCCAGAATGTTCTCAGCACTCAGGAACAGGTCCCTGCACAGCCGCGCTGGAAACCTCTTACCCCTGTCGCACCTCAGAGGAAGCAACCGGCGACCCCCAAACCTCTCCCTCACAAGGCCATCCAAATCATCGACCCCCGTCCTCTACCACCCAAAAAGGCCCACCCTCTCCCCCCAAAGCCCCCTGTCACCCCCCCTGAGTTCCAGACACCAGTATCTGTCTCCTCGGACCACGACTACTGCCTATCTCAGGATCAACCAGGGAGTAATACTACTATGTTATGCAGCAAAAGACAAACCATACTCCCCGACCACCAACCAATTCCCAACCCCTCCTCAGTGCCCGGCACACAGAACTCTGGGAAATATTTGCGCCAGCAGCAGCCAGTGGACTCCAGGTCTGTTCCAGAGACACAACTTCCCTCAGACTCTGCTCCGCCATCTACAGAGAGCTCCCCCTCTAGGACGGACGCCATTACTGCAGGGGAGACACAGGAAGAGAGAACCAGCCCCTGCATCCCCTCCCCTCCTTCACCCAGTCCCCCTGCCAGAGGTAGGAGGTCGTCCCGGCGCTATCGGACAAGGTCTTCATGCTCGGACTCTAGCTCTAGGTCCCCTTCTTCATCGTCATCTTCCTCATCCTCGTCCTCCTCCTCTCGATCCAGGTCTCGCTCTCCACCCCGAAAGAGGTAGGTTCAAATTCTGTGTGGTGACTGTTATTGCTCTTGAATTAAAACCTGTTGAAGATCTTGGTTCCCAACTGGGAACCAGCCCTCCCACCATCAGCTGGAATGTGGCGCATGGAACGCAAAAAATATTCTTACAAATATTTAACCTCCACACATTAACAAGTCCAATAGCTCAAATGAAAGATAAACAACTTGTTTATCCTGCCAGCAAGTCAGATTTCTACATAGCACATATTTATGTCAAACCACCACCGAAGACACACCGAAGACACAGCTAATTTCCATAGCCAAATTGAACAAAATATGCAATCACCAAACGCAGGATTAAAATAAAAATAATTCACTAACCTTTTGAAATCTTCATCAGATTACAGTAATATAACATGTTACACAGTACATTTATGTTTTTTTCAATAATATGCTATATATATCCATAAATCTCTGTTTACAGAGACATTGTTCAAAAAATGCTACTCAAATGTCCGGAGAAATGACGATAGCTCCGGCAGATGCCGTCAGCTAACAAGGAATACACATCATAAACTTAGACTAAATATGTATGTTCTACATATATATAGAAAGATACACTTCTTCTTAATGCAATCGCTGTGTTACATTTATTTTTAACGTTACAGATTTCTTTCACTAAGCTATAATATGAGTCGGCGCTCAGGAATTAGCATTTTGGCTCCTCTATCTTGGAGTCCACAGAAACCCAAATTTAACACATAAATATTCCCTTACCTTTGCTGTTCTTCCATACCCTTATCAAAAACAGCTTTAGTTTTGAAGTGTCTTTCGGTTATCAAACACGACATATTTCGGTTGAAATGCAGCCAAAAAGTCAAGTGGGTGCGCACCAAAACGTCGAAATTACATATTATATGTCGACTAAACTTGTCAAACTATGTTCAGAACACAGCGTTATCATGTTATATAGCTTCACAGCAATTCTGAGGACGAACAGAAACACACGCATCGTTTAATCAATCTTGGAAGAAAGACATCACCGGAGCAGAACGCGCATGAGAGTAACCTGTTTTCTCGCGTGACCGAAAGGTTTCGGCCGGCCAAAACTCTCGTGAGCGTGCAATTCTCACAATGAGAAGCCCCATTGAAAGCAGACATCGCGCTGAAGACATAGAAACGGTTCCCAGGACTGTAGGTGCTTGGGAAGGGTGGGGGCGATGACGTCAAAGTTGGGCCAACTTTTATGATGACAAGAGAGAGTTTGGGAGAATTAGTGCCCTGAGAGTTCTGCTTTACATACAGACATAATTTAAACGGTTTTAGAAGCTTTAGAGTGTTTTCTATTCAATAATAATTATTATATGCATATATTAGCAATTTTTGACAGATTTATTTTCTGTTTACTATGGGCACGCCATCCCCCCAAAGGGGGCAGCAATCAGCCCTATCTTTAACAGGTTTTAAAGTTGGGGAGAGAGGAGGGGGGCCATGTTAGTGGGTGTGGCCATGTTAGTGGGTGTGGCCAATGGTAAGGTACTTTTTTTTTCAGTTTTAAATCCAATTTCTTCCAATTCTACACGTTTTGCCATGAGGCTGACAGAAAAAAATATCCGTTTTAATTTTTTTTAGCAGTTTTACACATTTCGCCAAAGCATAAATACACGTTATGAGCCACCAATCAATGACATGAGAGGTTTTGAACTTCTCCCTGACTGTGTACTTTTTATTTTGGTGATTGTTAGTTCTAAAAGATGATCTTCAAGATAAATGGCTCCACTATATCTTCTACATACTTTACATCTGGTTTTAGTCATTAAGTTTTACACTCAACTTTTACCCCCCAAAATGTATTTTCTTGCTTTAACCCACGTCCTCCTTCCTCTTTTTCCAACCCCTCTACCTCCCACCTCCCCATCCCTCTCCCACCTCCCCATCCCTCTCCCACCTCCTATCCCTCTCCCTCCTCCCCATCCCTCTCCCACCTCCCCATCCCTCTCCCACCTCCCCATCCCTCTCCCACCTCCTATCCCTCTCCCTCCTCCCCATCCCTCTCCCACCTCCCATCCCTCTCCCACCTCCTATCCCTCTCCCCTCCTCCCCATCCCTCTCCCACCTCCCCATCCCTCTCCCACCTCCTATCCCTCTCCCTCCTCCCCATCCCTCTCCCACCTCCCCATCCCTCTCCCACCTCCTATCCCTCTCCCTCCTCCCCATCCCTCTCCCACCTCCCCATCCCTCTCCCTCCTCCCCATCCCTCTCCCACCTCCCCATCCCTCTCCCACCTCCCCATCCCTCTCCCACCTCCCCATCCCTCTCCCTCCTCCCCATCCCTCTCCCACCTCCCCATCCCTCTCCCTCCTCCCCATCCCTCTCCCTCCTCCCCATCCCTCTCCTCCCCATCCTTCTCCTCCCCATCCTTCTCCTCCCCATCCCTCTCCCTCCTCCCCATCCCTCTCCCTCTCCTCCCCCCCCCCCCCCCCATCCCTCTCCCCCTTCTCCTCCTCCCCATCCCTCTCCCTCTCCTCCCCATCCCTCTCCCTCCCCATCCCTCCTCCCCTCCCCATCCCTCATCCCTCTCCCTCCTCCCCATCCCTCATCCCTCTCCCTCCTCCCCATCCCTCATCCCTCTCCCTCCTCCCCATCCCTCTCCCTCCTCCCCATCCTTCTCCTCCTCCCCACCCCTCTCCCTCTCCTCCCCATCCTTCTCCTCCTCCCCATCCTTCTCCTCCTCCCCATCCCTCATCCCTCTCCCTCCTCCCCATCCCTCATCCCTCTCCCTCCTCCCCATCCCTCATCCCTCTCCTCCCTCCTCCCCATCCCTCTCCCTCCTCCCATCCTTCTCCTCCTCCCCACCCCTCTCCCTCTCCTCCCCATCCTTCTCCTCCTCCCCATCCTTCTCCTCCTCCCCATCCCTCTCCCTCTCCTCCCCATCCCTCTCCCTCCTCCCCATCCCTCTCCCTCCTCCCCATCCCTCTCCCTCCTCCCCATCCTTCTCCTCCTCCCCACCCCTCTCCCTCTCCTCCCCATCCCTCTCCCTCCTCCCCATCCCTCCTCCCCATCCCTCTCCCTCCTCCCCATCCCTCTCCCTCCTCCCCATCCCTCTCCCTCCTCCCCATCCCTCTCCCTCCTCCCCATCCTTCTCCTCCTCCCCATCCCTCTCCCTCTCCTCCCCATCCCTCCTCCCCATCCCTCTCCCTCATCCCCATCCCTCTCCCTCCTCCCCATCCTTCCCCTCCTCCCCATCCTCTCCTCTCCTCCCCATCCTTCTCCTCCTCCCTCTCCCTCTCCTCCCCATCCTTCTCCTCCTCCCTCTCCCTCTCCTCCCCATCCTTCTCCTCCCTCTCCCTCTCCTCCCATCCTTCTCCTCCCTCTCCCTCTCCTCCCCATCCCTCCTCCCCATCCCTCTCCCTCTCCTCCCCATCCCTCTTCTCCCTCCTCCCCATCCTTCTCCCTCCTCCCCATCCCTCCTCCCTCTCTCCCCATCCCTCTCCCTCTCCTCCCCATCCCTCTCCCTCTCCTCCCCATCCTCTCCCTCTCCTCTCCCCATCCTTCTCCTCCTCCCCATCCCTCTCCCCTCCTCCCTCTCTCCTCTCCTCCCCATCCCTCTCCTCCCTCTCCCTCTCCTCCCCATCCCTCTCCCTCCTCCCCATCCCTCTCCCTCTCCTCCCCATCCCTCCTCCCTCCATCCTCTCCCATCTCCTCCCATCCTCTCCTCCTCCCCATCCCTCTCCCTCCTCCCATCCCTCTCCTCTCCCCATCCCTCTCCCTCCTCCCATCCCTCTCCCTCTCCTCCGCCATCCCTCTCCCTCCTCCCCATCCCTCTCCCTCCTCCCCATCCCTCTCCCTCGTCTCCTCCCCATCCCTCTCCCTCCTCCCATCCCTCTCCCTCCTCCTCCCCATCCCATCCCCTCTCCTCCCTCCTCCTCCCCATCCCTCTCCCTCCTCCCCATCCCTCTCCCTCTCCTCCCCATCCCTCTCCCTCTCCTCCCATCCCTCTCCCCCTCCTCCCCATCCCTCTCCTCTCCTCCCCATCCCTCTCCCTCCTCCCCATCCCTCTCCCTCCCCTCCCCATCCCTCTCCCTCCTCCCCATCCTCCTCCCCATCCCTCTCCCTCCTCCCCATCCCTCTCCCTCCAACCCATCCCTCTCCCTCTCCTCCCCATCCCTCTCCCTCTCCTCCCCATCCCTCTCCCTCCTCCCCATCCCTCTCCCTCCTCCCCATCCCTCTCCCCTCCTCCCCATCCCTCTCCCTCCTCTCCCTCCTCCCCATCCCTCTCCTCCCCATCCCTCTCCCTCCTCCCCATCCTTCTCCTCCTCCCCATCCTTCTCCTCCTCCCTTTCCCTCCTCCCCATCCTTCTCCTCCTCCCCATCCCTCTCCCTCTCCTCCCCATCCCTCCTCCCCTCCCCATCCCTCATCCCCTCCTCATCCCTCTCCCTCCCCATACTCTCCTTCCCATCCCTCTCCCTCTCCACCCGATCCCTCTCCACCACATCCCTCTCTCACTTCTCCCCCACCAGGTTCTGTCCCAGGCGTTCTGAAAGCAGCTCCTCCTCCTCGTCCTCTTGCTCCAGCTCCGTCTCCCGTTCCCCAGTTCCCTGTCGGTACCGCCTCCCCTACCCACAGTCCTGGAACCGCTCTCGGTCCACATCAAAGTCCTGGACTCAGTCTGGTTCCAGATCTCGGTCCAGATCCCCCACCACACTGGCCTACAGCAGGGCCCAGAGGTGGAGGGACTGCTACAGGTCAGTGATGGCATTAATACATTTCTTAAATAACTTTTTGTTAAACTATTTTGTAAATGTTTTTAGGGTTGTGTATTATTAAAGGAGTTCTGAATGATTGTATTAGACTCTGATTAAACTATAGCCACACGGGTCTTCTGTAGTCCATCTCACCTTGCTGCCTCCTCTCCCCTGTCCCAACCTTCAGCTCCAACAACATCAGGGACTCCAGGAAACGAAAGAGACAACAAGATATGAGGAATCAAAAACTAAAAGCCATAGTGAGTACTGTGTAGTACATTACAAACCGTGGTACACCTTGTGTTTTTGCTGTTAACATTTTAGAAATATATTTTTTTATACTTTTTAAGATGTTTAAGATGTAAGTGTGACATTACTTCCTGATTTGATTTGGAGACCAAATTGCCACCAACTGTCCTCTTCGGTTCCCACCAGATGGCCAAGCTGCAAATTGAAGATTGGCTATATCATAAACATTTATGGAAACCAAAATGAGCTTTTTGGTCATCGATTTAGGTCAGGAATAAGGTTAGCAGTGTGGTCAGGGTTAACGTTGGATGAGTTGCGGTGAAACTGCCACGTCCGTCTGAGATTATTACAATAACAAAGAGGTTTCAAACAACAAGCACTTTTATTCCCTGACATCATTGTATGTGTGATAAAACAGCTACAATGTATTTCAATTAGACTTCTCTAAAACCATAACAGATGGTCCTGGGCGAGACCTGTGAGGTGAGGGCCTATGGCAGCGTTTCCCCTTTCGCAGAGCTCAGCTTTAATGTTTGGGTTTGAGAAGATCATTTGTATAAATCTGCAGGACTTGTGATAGTGACACCCCTTGGTGCGTTGTTTTGTGTGGCCAGGACGAGCGCAGGGTGGTGTACGTGGGCCGCATCCAGAGGACCATGATGCACGCGGAGCTGAGAGAACGCTTCTCTCTGTTTGGAGAGGTGGAGGAATGCACCCTGCACTTTAGAGACAGGGGGTGAGTCTCTCTGCATCAAAAGAGATGGTCAAACATTGTTAGCATCAGTGTCTTTAAACTCTTTTTTCCCTCTAGACTTTCTGTCCTCTTTCCCCCTCTGTCCCCCTCACCTCTCCCCCTCTGTCCCCCTCACCTCTCTCTTTCTCTCTCTGTCTCCCTCACCTCTCTCTTTCTCTCCCTCACCTCTCTCTTTCTCTCTCTCTGTCTCCCTCACCTCTCTCTGTCTCCCTCACCTCTCTCTTTGTCTCTCTCTGTCTCTCACCTCTCTCTTCTCTCTCTCCTCTCTCTTTCTCTCTCTGTCTCCCTCACCTCTCTCTTTCTCTCTCTGTCTCCCTCACCTCTCTCTTTCTCTCTCTGTCTCCCTCACCTCTCTCTTTCTCTCTCTGTCTCCCTCACCTCTCTCTTTCTCTCTCTCTGTCTCCCTCACCTCTCTCTTTCTCTCTCTCTGTCTCCCTCACCTCTCTCTGTCTCCCTCACCTCTCTCTCTCCCTCACCTCTCTCTTTCTCTCTCTCTCTCCCTCACCTCTGTCCCCCTCACCTCTCCCTCTGTCTCCCTCCTCTCTCTTTCTCTCTCTCTGTCCCCCTCACCTCTCTCTCTCTCGGCCCCCTTAGATATAATCATACTTCATTTTATTTATTGAAGACTTATTTCATACTTCATTTTATTTATTGAAGACTTATTTCATCAGGTAACTTACCTTTGTCCATATCAGGTGGTTAGGAAATAACCATTTCTTAACCTGTGTTCTGTTTCCATAGCGACCACTACGGCTTTGTGACGTTCTACAACATGAAAGATGCGTTCGCAGCCATCGAGAACGGTTACAAGCTGAGGAGACCTGACGAGCTGCCCTTTGACCTCTGCTTCGGGGGCAGGCGTCAGTTCTGCAAATCTACGTACGCCGACCTAGGTGAGAACCTTTAAGGGTGGTCCCAAATGGGAAAGGGAGATACCTACTCAGTTGTTCAACTGAAATGTCTTCCACCTTTAACCCAACCCCTCTGACTCAGAGAGGTACGGGGGCCTTAATCGACATCCACGTATTCGGGCGCCTGGAGAACAGTGGGTTAACTGCCTTGCTCAGTGGCAGAACAACAGATTTGACCCAGCAACCTTTCGGTTACTGGCCCAATGTTCCTAACCACTAGGCTACCTGCCACACAATGGCGCCCTATGTTCCTAACCACTAGGCTACCTGCCACACAATGGCGCCCTATGTTCCTAACCACTAGGCTACCTGCCACACAATGGCGCCCTACGTTCCTAACCACTAGGCTACCTGCCACACAATGGCGCCCAACGTTCCTAACCACTAGGCTACCTGCCACACAATGGCGCCCTATGTTCCTAACCACTAGGCTACCTGCCACACAATGGCGCCCTATGTTCCTAACCACTAGGCTACCTGCCACACAATGGCGCCCTATGTTCCTAACCACTAGGCTACCTGCCACACAATGGCGCCCTATGTTCCTAACCACTAGGCTACCTGCCACACAATGGTGCCCAACGTTCCTAACCACTAGGCTACCTGCCACACAATGGCGCCCTATGTTCCTAACCACTAGGCTACCTGCCACACAATGGCGCCCAACGTTCCTAACCACTAGGCTACCTGCCACACAATGGCGCCCTATGTTCCTAACCACTAGGCTACCTGCCACACAATGGCGCCCAACGTTCCTAACCACTAGGCTACCTGCCACACAATGGCGCCCTATGTTCCTAACCACTAGGCTACCTGCCACACAATGGCGCCCTATGTTCCTAACCACTAGGCTACCTGACACACAATGGCGCCCTATGTTCCTAACCACTAGGCTACCTGCCACACAATGGCGCCCTATGTTCCTAACCACTAGGCTACCTGCCACACAATGGCGCCCTATGTTCCTAACCACTAGGCTACCTGCCACACAATGGCGCCCTATGTTCCTAACCACTAGGCTACCTGCCACACAATGGCGCCCTATGTTCCTAACCACTAGGCTACCTGCCACACAATGGCGCCCAACGTTCCTAACCACTAGGCTACCTGCCACACAATGGCGCCCTATGTTCCTAACCACTAGGCTACCTGCCACACAATGGCGCCCTATGTTCCTAACCACTAGGCTACCTGCCACACAATGGCGCCCTATGTTCCTAACCACTAGGCTACCTGCCACACAATGGCGCCCAACGTTCCTAACCACTAGGCTACCTGCCACACAATGGCGCCCTATGTTCCTAACCACTAGGCTACCTGCCACACAATGTCGCCCTATGTTTATTAAGAATGTGTATCGGCCTCTCGAACGAAGGCTTTCCCCTTTTGGGAAATAGATGACATGAGTTTATTAAGTCACATGCCCAGGGTCGCAGATGTAATTGCAGGGTAAACCGGTTGAAATCATAGCATATTGGTAACTGAACTGGTTTGTTTCACCAGATTGTAATCGGGAAGAGGAGGAACCCACTCCAGCGAAAAGGGAAGAGGAGGAGCTGGACTTTGACACTCTATTGAAGCAGGCACAGAAAGGCTTGAAGCGGTAGCAGAGTCCTGGAGGAAGAGAGGGAGCCAAGAAAGGAATGATGGAGACAAGGTCCCAAATGTCACCCTATTCCCTATAGAGGGTACTAACCTTAGGGTTCTGGTCCCAAAGCAGTGCCCTCTATAGAAGGGAACAGGGGTGTTATTTGGAACTGAGCCAACAAGTTAGCAAGACTTACCTCAGAGCTATACACATACTTTAACATGTTTAAATATTGTTTTAACTTGTATTGGTTCACTGTTATCAACTCATTTGATTTACTGTGAAAGCACAACTTTGTTGATGCAGTAAAAATATTTTTAAAGGAAAAAGAATCATAGGAAAATGATTATAATATTGTAAAGTAGTTTTTTATGAAGGCTCTTTAAATATCTTTGTCTGCACTAATATTGCACTTGCACGCTTTGCTTTACTCTTGTCTGTTACAATGTTTAACAAGTTGAGATTCCCTTAGTCATTTTATTCCCAATTATAAACATGTTCTTTATGAATGAATAAAGACTATTATTGTGTCACCCTGAACTAGTGTCCATCCCATTGCCCCGACTGGATGGATCCATGGACTGACAGATGAAGGAATATCTCAAACTCTACACTGTCAGTCTTCTTAAAGTGGAAATGAGTTGCTTTAGTAAACAGCCAACCTTTTGGCTTTGAAGCTCACAATGTAGAAAATAATTAACCTGCAAACACTATACATTTCCAAAACTACATTGACTTTGAAAAGGATGGTACAGGGTAATCATACGCAAGACTAGTTTAAGATGAAGATGAATGAAGTTAAAGTAGACTTGTGAACTAATGCCAGCTTTTTTATTTGACACGTTGATAAGATGGAGAGCGGACCCTTTAAAGGAAATTGTACACTGTCTCTTTAAGCACGCACCAACCAGTAGCCCTATGTCGATCCACGCGCATGGTTAACTAAAACAATATTTTCTTCATTTTTAATTATGATTCGTCCTATGATTGGCATTACACTGTCTAATTGTGTAATACAACTTGTATCGCTTATTTGGCGAGCTACTGAGTCTGCGCACTAGAGAGCAATAAGGAACTCAACTATCATTCTAATAAAATCCCATGCAGAGCTACGTGGTTGACACAAACACAGCTAGGCCATTTTGAGTGATCGATTGTCATTGAGTAACTTTACCTATAGCTCGATGTGCTACTAAAGGCTTCATCTAACGCCAGATCAAATCATCTCCGGGACAGGTACACAAATCGAAACTACCTAGAACTTGGAGAAAACCATGCCGAAGCCGAGCGCTTCCAAGGCGACAGGGAAGACCTGCAGGTTCATCAGTGGTGTGGTGGAAGGTGAGAGTTCTACTCGTCATCACGTCAAATGGTCTACCTACTGTAAGATGTCAATCAAATAGCGTGCTGTAGGAAAGGCCTACAAATAGTGTCTGTTTTGATTCAATGTAGTTACATTACGCCACATATTTCAGTGCATGTGTCAGATTATAATATGGTATATTTTTATATACACCATATTAAACTCAGCAGAAAAAAAAGAAACGTCCTCTCACTGTCAACTGCGTTTATTTTCTAATTCTAGGAGGGCATTTTAGTTCTATTAAGACATTGTAATTGTATAAAGACATTAAAATTCCATGAGGACATTCTAGTTCTATGAAGACTTGCATTATCTGAGTACATTTTAGTTCTATGAGTACATTCTAGTTCTATGAGTACATTCTAGTTCTATGAGTACATTCTAGTTCTATGAGGAAATTGTAAACGCAGCAAAGAAAGAAACGTCCTCTCTGTCAACTGTGTTTATTTTCAGCAAACTAAACGTGTAAATATTTGTATGAACATAAGGTTCAACAACTGAGACATAAACTGAACAAGTTCCACAGACATGTGACTAACAGAAATGGAATAATGTGTCCCTGAACAAAGAGGGGGTCAAATCAAAAGTAACAGTCAGTATCTGGTGTGGCCACTAGCTGCATTAAATACTGCAGTGCATCTCCTCCTCATGGGCTGCACCAGATTTTCCGGTTCTTGCTGTGAGATGTTACCCCACTCTTCCACCAAGGCACCTGCAAGTTCCCGGATATTTCTGGGGGGAATGGCCCTAGCCCTCACCCTCCGATCCAACAGGTCCCAGACGTGCTCAATGGGATTGCGATCTGGGCTCTTCGCTGGCCATGGCAGAACACTGACATTCCTGTCTTTCAGTAAATCACGCACAGAACGAGCAGAATGGCTGGTGGCATTGTCATGCTGGAGGGTCATGTCAGGATGAGCCTGCAGGAAGGGTACCACATGAGGGAGGAGGATGTCTTCCCTATCATGCACAGCGTTGAGATTGCCTGCAATGACAACAAGCTCAGTTTGATGATGCTGTGACACACCGCCCCAGACCATGACGGACCCTCCACATCCAAATCGATCCCGCTCCAGAGTACAGGCCTCGGTGTAATGCTCATTCCTTCAACAATAAACGCAAATCCGACCATCACATCTGGTGAGACAAAACCGCAACTCGTCAGTGAAGAGCACTTTGAGCCAGTCCTGTCTGGTCCAGCGACGGTGGGTTTGTGCCCATAGGCGACGTTGTTGCCGGTGATGTCTGGTGAGGAACTGCCTTACAACAGGCCTACAAGCCCTCAGTCCAGCCTCTCTCAGCCTATTGAGGACAGTCTGAGCACTGATGGAGGGATTGTGCGTTCCTGGTGTAACTTGGGCAGTTGTTGTTGCCATCCTGTACCTGTGCAGCAGGTGTGATGTTCGGATGTACCGATCCTGTGCAGGTGTTGTTACACGTGGTCTGCACTGCGAGGATGATCAGCTGCCAATCCTGTCTCACTGGCCACATCTGCAGTCCTCATGCCTCCTTGCAGCATGCCTAAGGCATGTTCACGCAGGTGAGCAGGGACCCTGGGCATCTTTCTTTTGGTGTTTTTCAGAGTCAGTAGAAAGGACTCTTTAGTGTCCTAAGTTTTCATAACTGTGACCTTAATTGCCTACCGTCTATAAGCTGTTAGTGTCTTAACAACCGTTCCACAGGTGCATGTTCATGAATTGATTATGGGTCATTGAACAAGCATGGGAAACAGTGTTTAAACTCTTTACAATGAAGATCTGTGAAGTTATTTGGATTTTTACGAATTATCTTTGAAAGACAGGGTCCTGAAAAGGGGACGTTTCTTTTTTTATATCAGGGATGGGAAACTCCAGTCCTGAGGGGTGGAGGGGTGTCCCTTTCCCCCTATCTCTAGCAAACACAGCTGATTTAAGCTCATTGCTTTCTAAACTGAAGACGACCATTAGTTGATCATTGGAGTCAGGTGTGTTAGCTGGGGCAAAAAAGAGTGACAACCAATCAGGCTCTGGAGGACCGGAGTTACCCATCCCTGATATATATACAGTACCAGTCAAACGTTTGGACACACCTCCTCATTCCAGGGTTTTTCTTTATTTTTTACTATTCTCTACGTTGTAGAATAACAGTGAAGACATCAAAACTATGAAATAACACGTATGGAATCATGTAGTAAGCAAAAAAGTGTTCAACAAATGAAAATCTATTTATATTCTTCAAAGCAGCCACCCGTTGCCTTGATGACAGCTTTGTCCTGTGCGCCACATTATGCCTGACAACTGTAAAACGTTTATGACCTTTGCTTCACTCAGGCTTTTACGGGCGACCATGGACTATGAACAGAGGACTGAGCTTTTCCAAAGGTAGTAAACCATTTCTAAACACACACTCACCCATACTCTTTCTCTCCCTCTTCATCATCCTCTTTCTCTCCCTCTTCATCATACTCTTTCTCTCCTCTTCATCACACTCTTTCTCTCCCCTCTTCATCATACACTTTCTCTTTCTCTCCCTCTTCATCATCCTCTTTCTCTCCCTCTTCTTCACAGGGAACTTATTATCCACCTTGTTCCTTTCACTGATCCAGTCCTTACAGGAAGTTGTTCCTTTCACCGATCCAGTCCTTACAGGAAGTTGTTCTTTTCACCGATCCAGTCCTTACAGGAAGTTGTTCCTTTCACCGATCCAGCCCTTACAGGAAGTTGTTCCTTTCACCGATCCCAGCCCTTACAGGAAGTTGTTCCTTTCACCGATCCAGCCCTACAGGAAGTTGTTCCTTTCACCGATCCAGCCCTTACAGGAAGTTGTTCCTTTCATTCACCGATCCAGCCCTTACAGGGAGTTCTTGCTTCACCGATCCAGCCCCTACAGGAAGTTGTTGCTTTTCCAGAAGTGTCTCATAACAGTGTGTTTGTAGAGAGCATAAGTGTCTCAGTGTGTTTGTTTGTGTAGGGAGAAGAAGTGGGGTCTGAACACGTACCTCTACGCCCCTAAAGATGACTACAAACACAGAATGTACTGGAGGACCTATACTCACCTGAGGAGGCAGGTTAGGAGGACACAGCGTCACACACACACACACACACACACACACACACAGCGTTGCAAACCCCTGACCCCTGTGCCTATCAGTACCATCTAGTTACACCCCACCCTTAGTTCAGATAAGAGACATAGTGATTGTGATGTGTGTTGTTGTTGTTGTGGCGTTGCCTAGGAGATGCAGCTCCATACTGTTGATATGTTGTCATGTCAGATCATCGTTGATGCCCTCACTTTGACCTGATCCACTCCCATTTACCTTTTGATCTACTTTGATTTAATTGATCTACTTAGCAACTATCGCATTGTTGTGAAAGCCTCTGTCTCGAATGACACCATTCCCTCAGATAGTAGAAGTAGATGGTGCACGTCTTTAGGTCGTCATTTTGAGACATGGACAATTAAAATGTGTTCTTGCAATCCATTTACCTGGTTAAGTGAAGTTAAATAATGGTATTTTACTTTGACGGGCACCCTCTTCCCTAATCTATACAGGATAGATAATGCACAACCTTTGACCTGGTCAAAAGTAGTGCACTATAAGGGAAATAGGGTGCATTTGGGGTGAATCTTAATCTTCTGTTCCAGAGAAACTGGTGCTCTGATGAACTGCAGCGAAGAAGAACGGAGTGGACTTCATCTACGCCATTTCCCCTGGACTGGACATCACATTCTCCAACCCCAAAGAGGTTGCCACCCTGAAGAGGAACACTGGACCAGGTGATGTTCTAGAACCATGGTAACATAGAACTGGACCAGGTGATGTTCCAGAACCATGGTAACCTAGAACTGGACCAGGTGATGTTCTAGAACATGGTAACCTAGAAACTGGACCAGGTGATGTTCTAGAACCATGGTAACCTAGAACTGGACCAGGTGATGTTCTAGAACCATGGTAACCTGGAACTGGACCAGTGATGTTCCAGAACCATGGTAACCTAGAACTGGACCAGGTGATGTTCCAGAACCATGGTAACCTAGAACTGGACCAGGTGATGTTCTAGAACCATGGTAACCTAGAACTGGACCAAGTGGGGGTATTAGAACTATGTTTAGAGAGAAAAGCTGATTTCTCCTCCCCTCCTCTTCCAGGTGAGTGGGTTTGGCTGCAGTTCCTTCTCCCTCCTCTTTGACGACATCGAGACAGAGATGTGTCCGGCGGACAAGCAGGCATTCAGCTCGTTCGCCCACGCCCAGGTAGCTGTCACCAACGAGGTTGTTCACACACCTGGGACAGCCTGACACCTTCCTCTTCTGCCCCACAGGTGAGGTCAGACCATCACCACAGAATCAGAATGATCTAGAATGGACGAATGGTCAGTCAGACCCATAGAAATATAATCCGAAGGATCTAGAATGGACGAATGGTCAGTCAGACCCATAGAAATAGAATCAGAAGGATCTAGAATGGACATTCCAATTCCATATCAACATTCCAATGTCAGACAACCGCACCGTGAGAAGGTCATTGTAATTAAAAGCAGTGTTCCATTACATGTTGGTTGCTGGCAGCCATATTGGACACACCCTGTTTGCTGCTTTTTGCAAGTGTCGTCAAGGACTAGAATGTCTGTGTGTGTTGTGGTTTGTTTCAGATTACTGTGCAGCATTCTGCACTCCTAACGTCTCCCAGTCGGCCTACCTTCACACTGTGGGAGAGAACCTCCTACCTGGGATTGATGTTCTCTGGACAGGTGAGAGCAGACAGGAAGTCCCTTTCCTTCCTTTGTTTCCCACCAACTATGTTCTGTTTCCT
>NW_022265016.1:0-19511 GCF_002021735.2 Oncorhynchus kisutch | reverse complement strand
ATTCCCCAGCTGTTTAATTTCTGCAAGAAGCAACCAAGAGTGTCCAGTCTTGTCAGGCTATGCTCTGGTTGACTTGTTAGTTTACGTGCAGCACTTGCAGAGGCTCAGTGCATCTCAACAATTGCACCCAATAGCTAGTGGGGCCGGTTAGCTCAGTTTGGTTAGAGTCTGATGCTAGTAATGCAAAGGTCATGGGTTCGATCCCCGTACTGGCTAATATGTACATTTTGAGTGTCAAAATTGTGAGTCACATGCATGTAAATTGTCAATGGTGCCACATAATTAAGTTAAGTGAATTGCAGAAATTCTCAGTTGGAGAGCGTTAGACTGAAGATTTAAAAGTCCCTGGTTCAATCCCGGTTTTCGGGATTTGTATTTGTTCTTTCTATATGCTCTGGCTTCAAGGAAACTATCCACAGCTTTTTGTGGATCTCAATGGTGTGTGTCACGCTGCTCCTTTGAAAGTAAGTAATGCTTTGCTTTTTCATCTGACATTTTGACATCAGTGTGACAGGAAAGTTGCTTGTCATTGTGACATGACAGTAGGTTGTCGTAAGACAAGGCTGCATGAAGTGTGAACTGGAGCTTTCTTGGATCCACAAAAAAATGTGTTTTTGGGGGAATGCGGGCATCGATCCCAATACCTATAGCATGCTAACAATTGATCAAATTCCCCAGCTGTTTGGAATTTCTGCAAGAAGCAACCAAGAGTGTCCAGTCTTGTCAGGCTATGCTCTTGGTTGACTTGTTAGTTTACGTGCCAGCATTGCAGAGGCTCAGTGCATCTCAACAATTGCACCCAATAGCTAGTGGCCGGTTAGCTCAGTTGGTTAGAGTCTGATGCTAGTAATGCAAAGGTCATGGTTTCGATCCCCGTACTGGCTAATATGTACATTTTGAGTGTCAAAATTGTGAGTCACATGCATGTAAATTGTCAATGGTGCCACATAATTAAGTTTAGTGAATTGCAGAAATATCTCAGTTGGGAGAGCGTTAGACTGAAGATTTAAAAGTCCCTGGTTCGATCCTGGGTTTTCGGGATTTGTATTTGTTCTTTCTTTATGCTCTGGCTTCAAGGAAACTATCCACAGCTTTGTTTGTGGATCTCAATGGTGTGTGTCACGCTGCTCCTCTGAAAGTAAGTAATGCTTTGCTTTTTCATCTGACATTTTGACATCAGTGTGACAGGAAAGTTGCTTGTCATTGTGACATGACAGTAGGTTGTCGTAAGACAAGGCTGCATGAAGTGTGAACTGAAGATTTCTTGGATCCACAAAAAAATGTGTTTTGGGGAATGCGGGCATCGACCCCAATACCTATAGCATGCTACCAATTGATCAAATTCCCCAGCTGTTTGGAATTCCGCAAGAAGCAACCAAGAGTGTCCAGTCTTGTCAGGCAATGCTCTTGGTTGACTTGTTAGTTTACGCGCCAGCACTTGCAGAGGCTTGGTGCATCTCAACAATTGCGTGCAATAGCTAGCGTGGTTAGCTCAGTTAGAGTGTGGTGCTAATAATGCCAAGGTCATGGATTCGATCCCCGTACTGGCTAATATGTAGATTTTGAGTGTCAAAATTCTGAGTCACATGCATGTAAATTGTCAATGGTGCCTGGCGCGTAAACTAACAGTCAACCAAGAGCATAGCCTGACAAGACTGGACACTCTTGGTTGCTTCTTGCGGAAATTCCAAACTGCTGGGGAATTAGGTCAAATGCTTTGCATGCGTGAGGTAGTGGGATCGATCCGCATTCTCCAAAAGCACATTGTTTTATGGATCCAAGAAAACTGTAGTTCACACTTCATGCAGCTTTGTCTTACGACAACCTACTGTCATGTAACAATGACAAGCAACTTTCCTGTCACACTGATGTCAAAATGTCTTGGTGTGGTCTGAGTCTTGGTCTTTTGTTTGGTGGGTCTTTTGTTTGGTGGTCTGGTTTGGTGGGTCTTTTGTTTGGTGGTTTCTGGTTGTTCTTTTTGGTTTGTGGTCTTTTGTTTGTTGGTTTGTTGGTCTTTTGTTGGTGGGTCTTTGTTTGACCCAGACAAGTCCCAGACACCAAGACCTTGTCAGCTTGGGGATTGAACTTGCAACCTTTCAATTACTAGTCCAGCGCTCTAACCACTAGGCTACCCTTCCGCCTGGTTTGGTCTTGGTCTTGTCTTGCTTGGTCTTGTTCTTGGTCTGGTCTTGTCTGGGTCTTGGTCTTGGGTCATGGGTTCGATCCCCGTACTGGCTAATTATGTACATTTTGAGTGTCAAATTGTGAGCACATGCATGTAAAATTGTCAATGGTGCCACATAATTAAGTTTAGTGAAGTTGCAGAAATATCTCAGTTGGGAGAGTGTTAGACTGAAGATCTAATGGTCTCTGGTTCAATCCCGGTTTTTGGCATTTGTTTTTGTTCTTTCTATATGCTCTGGCTTCAAGGAAACTAGCCCCAGCTTTGTTGTGGTCCTCAATGGTGTGTGTCACACTGCTCCTCGGAAAGTAAGTAATGTCTTGCTTTTTCATCTGACATTTTGACATCAGTGTGACAGGAAAGTTGCTAGTCATTGTTACATGACAGTAGGTTGTCGTAAGACAAGGCTGCATGAAGTGTGAACTGGAGCTTTCTTGGATGCACAAAAAAAATTGTTTTTGGGGAATGCGGGCATCGATCCCAATACCTATAGCATGCTACCAATTGATCAAATTCCCCAGCTGTTTGGAATTTCTGCAAGAAGCAACCAAGAGTGTCCAGTCTTGTCAGGCTATGCTCTTGGTTGACTTGTTAGTTTACGTGCCAGCACTTGCAGAGGCTCAGTGCATCTCAACAATTGCACCCAATAGCTAGTGGCCGGTTAGCTCAGTTGGTTAGAGTCTGATGCTAGTAATGCAAAGGTCATGGGTTCGATCCCTGTACTGGCTAATATGTACATTTTGAGTGTCAAAATTGTGAGTCACATGCATGTAAATTGTCAATGGTGCCACATAATTAAGTTAAGTGCATTGCTGAAATTGCTCAGTTGGGAGAGCGTTATACTGAAGATTTAAAAGTCCCTGGTTCGATCCAGGTTTTCGGGATTTGTATTTGTTCTTTCTTATGCTCTGGCTTCAAGGAAACTATCCACAGCTTTCTTTGTGGATCTCAATGGTGTGTGTCACGCTGCTCCTTTGAAAGTAAGTAATGCTTTGCTTTTTCATCTGACATTTTGACATCAGTGTGACAGGAAAGTTGCTTGTCATTGTGACATGACAGTAGGTTGTCGTAAGACAAGGCTGCATGAAGTGCGAACTTGAGCTTTCTTGGATCCACAAAAAAATGTGTTTTTGGGGAATGCGGGCATCGATCCCAATACCTATAGCATGCTAACAATTGATCAAATTCCCCAGCTGTTTGGAATTTCTGCAAGAAGCAACCAAGAGTGTCCAGTCTTGTCAGGCTATGCTCTTGGTTGACTTGTTAGTTTATGTGCCAGCACTTGCAGAGGCTCAGTGCATCTCAACAATTGCAACCCAATAGCTAGTGGCCGGTTAGCTCAGTTGGTTAGAGTCTGATGCTAGTAATGCAAAGGTCATGGTTTCGATCCCCGTACTGGCTAATATGTACATTTTGAGTGTCAAAATTGTGAGTCACATGCATGTAAATTGTCAATGGTGCCACATAATTAAGTTTAGTGAATTGCAGAAATATCTCAGTTGGGAGAGCGTTAGACTGAAAATTTAAAAGTCCCTGGTTCGATCCTGGTTTTCGGGATTTGTATTTGTTCTTTCTTTATGCTCTGGCTTCAAGGAAACTATCCACAGCTTTGTTTGTGGATCTCAATGGTGTGTGTCACGCTGCTCCTCTGAAAGTAAGTAATGCTTTGCTTTTTCATCTGACATTTTGACATCAGTGTGACAGGAAAGTTGCTTGTCATTGTGACATGACAGTAGGTTGTCGTAAGACAAGGCTGCATGAAGTGTGAACTGAAGATTTCTTGGATCCACCAAAAAAATGTGTTTTTGGGGAATGCGGGCATCGACCCCAATACCTATAGCATGCTACCAATTGATCAAATTCCCCAGCTGTTTGGAATTTCCGCAAGAAGCAACCAAGAGTGTCCAGTCTTGTCAGGCAATGCTCTTGGTTGACTTGTTAGTTTACGCGCCAGCACTTGCAGAGGCTTGGTGCATCTCAACAATTGCGTGCAATAGCTAGTGAGCGGTTAGCTCAGTAGGTTAGAGTGTGGTGCTAATAATGCCAAGGTCATGGATTCGATCCCCGTACTGGCTAATATGTAGATTTTGAGTGTCAAAATTCTGAGTCACATGCATGTAAATTGTCAATGGTGCCTGGCGCGTAAACTAACAAGTCAACCAAGAGCATAGCCTGACAAGACTGGACACTCTTGGTTGCTTCTTGCGGAAATTCCAAACTGCTGGGGAATTAGGTCAAATGCTTTGCATGCGTGAGGTAGTGGGATCGATGCCCGCATTCTCCAAAAGCACATTGTTTTATGGATCCAAGAAAACTGTAGTTCACACTTCATGCAGCTTTGTCTTACGACAACCTACTGTCATGTAACAATGACAAGCAACTTTCCTGTCACACTGATGTCAAAATGTCTTGGTGTGGTCTGAGTCTTGGGTCTTTGTTTGGTGGGTCTTTGGTTTGGTGGGTCTTTTGTTTGGTTTGGTGGGTCTTTTGTTTGGTTTGGTGGGTCTTTTGTTTGGTGGGTCTTTTGTTTTGACCCAGACAAGTCCCAGACACCAAGACCTTGTCAGCTTGGGGGATTGAACTTGCAACCTTTCAATTACTAGTCCAGCGCTCTAACCACTAGGCTACCCTTTCCGCCTGGTTTTGGTCTTGGTCTTGTCTTGCCTTGGTCTTGTTCTTGGTCTGGTCTTGTTCTTGGTCTTAGTCTGGGTCTTGGTCTTGGTCTGGGTCATGGGTTCGATCCCCGTACTGGCTAATATGTACATTTTGAGTGTCAAAATTGTGAGTCACATGCATGTAAATTGTCAATGGTGCCACATAATTAAGTTTAGTGAATTGCAGAAATATCTCAGTTGGGAGAGTGTTAGACTGAAGATCTAATGGTCTCTGGTTCAATCCCGGTTTTTGGCATTTGTTTTTGTTCTTTCTATATGCTCTGGCTTCAAGGAAACTATCCCCAGCTTTGTTGTGGTCCTCAATGGTGTGTGTCACACTGCTCCTCGGAAAGTAAGTAATGTCTTGCTTTTTCATCTGACATTTTGACATCAGTGTGACAGGAAAGTTGCTAGTCATTGTTACATGACAGTAGGTTGTCGTAAGACAAGGCTGCATGAAGTGTGAACTGGAGCTTTCTTGGATGCACCAAAAAAATGTGTTTTTGGGGAATGCGGGCATCGATCCCAATACCTATAGCATGCTACCAATTGATCAAATTCCCCAGCTGTTTGGAATTTCTGCAAGAAGCAACCAAGAGTGTCCAGTCTTGTCAGGCTATGCTCTTGGTTGACTTGTTAGTTTACGTGCCAGCACTTGCAGAGGCTCAGTGCATCTCAACAATTGCACCCAATAGCTAGTGGCCGGTTAGCTCAGTTGGTTAGAGTCTGATGCTAGTAATGCAAAGGTCATGGGTTCGATCCCTGTACTGGCTAATATGTACATTTTGAGTGTCAAAATTGTGAGTCACATGCATGTAAATTGTCAATGGTGCCACATAATTAAGTTAAGTGCATTGCTGAAATTGCTCAGTTGGGAGAGCGTTATACTGAAGATTTAAAAGTCCCTGGTTCGATCCAGGTTTTCGGGATTTGTATTTGTTCTTTCTTTATGCTCTGGCTTCAAGGAAACTATCCACAGCTTTCTTTGTGGATCTCAATGGTGTGTGTCACGCTGCTCCTTTGAAAGTAAGTAATGCTTTGCTTTTTCATCTGACATTTTGACATCAGTGTGACAGGAAAGTTGCTTGTCATTGTGACATGACAGTAGGTTGTCGTAAGACAAGGCTGCATGAAGTGTGAACTGAAGCTTTCTTGGATCCACAAAAAAATGTGTTTTGGGGAATGCGGGCATCGACCCCAATACCTATAGCATGCTACCAATTGATCAAATTCCCCAGCTGTTTGGAATTTCCTGCAAGAAGCAACCAAGAGTGTCCAGTCTTGTCAGGCTAATGCTCTTGGTTGACTTGTTAGTTTACGCGCCAGCACTTGCAGAGGCTTAGGTGCATCTCAACAATTGCGGCCAATAGCTAGTGAGCGGTTAGCTCAGTAGGTTAGAGTGTGATGCTAATAATGCCAAGGTCATGGATTCGATCCCCGTACTGGCTAATATGTAGATTTTGAGTGTCAAAATTCTGAGTCACATGCATGTAAATTGTCAATGGTGCCTGGCGCGTAAACTAACAAGTCAACCAAGAGCATAGCCTGACAAGACTGGACACTCTTGGTTGCTTCTTGCGGAAATTCCAAACTGCTGGGGAATTAGGTCAAATGCTTTGCATGCGTGAGGTAGTGGGATCGATGCCCGCATTCTCCAAAAGCACATTGTTTTATGGATCCAAGAAAACTGTAGTTCACACTTCATGCAGCTTTGTCTTACGACAACCTACTGTCATGTAACAATGACAAGCAACTTTCCTGTCACACTGATGTCAAAATGTCTTGGTGTGGTCTGAGTCTTGGGTCTTTTGTTTGGTGGATCTTTTGTTTGGTGTGTCTTTGGTTTGGTGGGTCTTTGGTTTGGTGGGTCTTTTGTTTTGTTTGGTGGGTCTTTTGTTTGGTGGGTCTTTTGTTTGACCCAGACAAGACCCAGACACCAAGACCTTGTCAGCTTGGGGGTTTGAACTTGCAACCTTTCAATTACTAGTCCAGTGCTCTAACCACTAGGCTACCCTTCCGCCTGGTTTTGGTCTTGGTCTTGTCTTGTCTTGGTCTTGTTCTTGGTCTGGTCTTGTTCTTGGTCTTAGTCTGGGTCTTGGTCTTGGTCTTGGTCTGGGTCATGGGTTCGATCCCCGTACTGGCTAATATGTACATTTTGAGTGTCAAAATTGTGAGTCACATGCATGTAAATTGTCAATGGTGCCACATAATTAAGTTTAGTGAATTGCAGAAATATCTCAGTTGGGAGAGTGTTAGACTGAAGATCTAATGGTCTCTGGTTCAATCCCGGTTTTTGGCATTTGTATTTGTTCTTTCTATATGCTCTGGCTTCAAGGAAACTATCCCCAGCTTTGTTGTGGTCCTCAATGGTGTGTGTCACGCTGCTCCTCGGAAAGTAAGTAATGTCTTGCTTTTTCATCTGACATTTTGACATCAGTGTGACAGGAAAGTTGCTAGTCATTGTTACATGACAGTAGGTTGTCGTAAGACAAGGCTGCATGAAGTGTGAACTGGAGCTTTCTTGGATCCACAAAAAAATGTGTTTTTGGGGAATGCGGGCATCGATCCCAATACCTATAGCATGCTACCAATTGATCAAATTCCCCAGCTGTTTGGAATTTCTGCAAGAAGCAACCAAGAGTGTCCAGTCTTGTCAGGCTATGCTCTTGGTTGACTTGTTAGTTTACGTGCCAGCACTTGCAGAGGCTCAGTGCATCTCAACAATTGCACCCAATAGCTAGTGGCCGGTTAGCTCAGTTGGTTAGAGTCTGATGCTAGTAATGCAAAGTTCATGGGTTCGATCCCCGTACTGGCTAATATGTACATTTTCAGTGTCAAAATTGTGAGTCACATGCATGTAAATTGTCAATGGTGCCACATAATTAAGTTAAGTGCATTGCTGAAATTGCTCAGTTGGGAGAGCGTTAGACTGAAGATCTGAAAGTCCCTGGTTCGATCCCGGTTTTCGGGATTTGTATTTGTTCTTTCTTTATGCTCTGGCTTCAAGGAAACTATCCACAGCTTTGTTTGTGGATCTCAATGGTGTGTGTCACGCTGCTCCTCTGAAAGTAAGTAATGCTTTGCTTTTTCATCTGACATTTTGACATCAGTGTGACAGGAAAGTTGCTTGTCATTGTGACATGACAGTAGGTTGTCGTAAGACAAGGCTGCATGAAGTGTGAACTGAAGCTTTCTTGGATCCACAAAAAAAATGTGTTTTTGGGGAATGCGGGCATCGACCCCAATACCTATAGCATGCTACCAATTGATCAAATTCCCCAGCTGTTTGGAATTTCCGCAAGAAGCAACCAAGAGTGTCCAGTCTTGTCAGGCAATGCTCTTGGTTGACTTGTTAGTTTACGCGCCAGCACTTGCAGAGGCTTGGTGCATCTCAACAATTGCGTGCAATAGCTAGTGAGCGGTTAGCTCAGTAGGTTAGAGTGTGTTGCTAATAATGCCAAGGTCATGGATTCGATCCCTGTACTGGCTAATATGTAGATTTTGAGTGTCAAAATTCTGAGTCACATGCATGTAAATTGTCAATGGTGCCTGGCGCGTAAACTAACAAGTCAACCAAGAGCATAGCCTGACAAGACTGGACACTCTTGGTTGCTTCTTGCGGAAATTCCAAACTGCTGGGGAATTAGGTCAAATGCTTTGCATGCGTGAGGTAGTGGGATCGATGCCCGCATTCTCCAAAAGCACATTGTTTTATGGATCCAAGAAAACTGTAGTTCACACTTCATGCAGCTTTGTCTTACGACAACCTACTGTCATGTAACAATGACAAGCAACTTTCCTGTCACACTGATGTCAAAATGTCTTGGTGTGGTCTGGGTCTTGGGTCTTTTGTTTGGTGGGTCTTTGGTTTGGTGGGTCTTTTGTTTGGTGGGTCTTTGGTTTGGTGGGTCTTTTGTTTGGTGGGTCTTTTGTTTGACCCAGACAAGACCCAGACACCAAGACCTTGTCAGCTTGGGGGATTGAACTTGCAACCTTTCAATTACTAGTCCAGCGCTCTAACCACTAGGCTACCCTTCCGCCTGGTTTTGGTCTTGGTCTTGTCTTGTCTTGGTCTTGTTCTTGGTCTGGTCTTGTTCTTGGTCTTAGTCTGGGTCTTGGTCTTGGTCTGGGTCATGGGTTCGATCCCCGTACTGGCTAATATGTACATTTTGAGTGTCAAAATTGTGAGTCACATGCATGTAAATTGTCAATGGTGCCACATAATTAAGTTTAGTGAATTGCAGAAATATCTCAGTTGGGAGAGTGTTAGACTGAAGATCTAATGGTCTCTGGTTCAATCCCGGTTTTTGGCATTTGTATTTGTTCTTTCTATATGCTCTGGCTTCAAGGAAACTATCCCCAGCTTTGTTGTGGTCCTCAATGGTGTGTGTCACACTGCTCCTCGGAAAGTAAGTAATGTCTTGCTTTTTCATCTGACATTTTGACATCAGTGTGACAGGAAAGTTGCTAGTCATTGTTACATGACAGTAGGTTGTCGTAAGACAAGGCTGCATGAAGTGTGAACTGGAGCTTTCTTGGATCCACAAAAAAATGTGTTTTTGGGGAATGCGGGCATCGATCCCAATACCTATAGCATGCTACCAATTGATCAAATTCCCCAGCTGTTTGGAATTTCTGCAAGAAGCAACCAAGAGTGTCCAGTCTTGTCAGGCTATGCTCTTGGTTGACTTGTTAGTTTACGTGCCAGCACTTGCAGAGGCTCAGTGCATCTCAACAATTGCACCCAATAGCTAGTGGCCGGTTAGCTCAGTTGGTTAGAGTCTGATGCTAGTAATGCAAAGGTCATGGGTTCGATCCCCGTACTGGCTAATATGTACATTTTCAGTGTCAAAATTGTGAGTCACATGCATGTAAATTGTCAATGGTGCCACATAATTAAGTTAAGTGCATTGCTGAAATTGCTCAGTTGGGAGAGCGTTAGACTGAAGATCTGAAAGTCCCTGGTTCGATCCCGGTTTTCGGGATTTGTATTTGTTCTTTCTTTATGCTCTGGCTTCAAGGAAACTATCCACAGCTTTGTTTGTGGATCTCAATGGTGTGTGTCACGCTGCTCCTCTGAAAGTAAGTAATGCTTTGCTTTTTCATCTGACATTTTGACATCAGTGTGACAGGAAAGTTGCTTGTCATTGTGACATGACAGTAGGTTGTCGTAAGACAAGGCTGCATGAAGTGTGAACTGAAGCTTTCTTGGATCCACAAAAAAAATGTGTTTTTGGGGAATGCGGGCATCGACCCCAATACCTATAGCATGCTACCAATTGATCAAATTCCCCAGCTGTTTGGAATTTCCGCAAGAAGCAACCAAGAGTGTCCAGTCTTGTCAGGCAATGCTCTTGGTTGACTTGTTAGTTTACGCGCCAGCACTTGCAGAGGCTTGGTGCATCTCAACAATTGCGTGCAATAGCTAGTGAGCGGTTAGCTCAGTAGGTTACAGTGTGGTGCTAATAATGCCAAGGTCATGGATTCGATCCCCGTACTGGCTAATATGTAGATTTTGAGTGTCAAAATTGTGAGTCACATGCATGTAAATTGTCAATGGTGCCACATAATTAAGTTAAGTGCATTGCTGAAATTGCTCAGTTGGGAGAGCGTTATACTGAAGATTTAAAAGTCCCTGGTTCGATCCAGGTTTTCGGGATTTGTATTTGTTCTTTCTTTATGCTCTGGCTTCAAGGAAACTATCCACAGCTTTCTTTGTGGATCTCAATGGTGTGTGTCACGCTGCTCCTTTGAAAGTAAGTAATGCTTTGCTTTTTCATCTGACATTTTGACATCAGTGTGACAGGAAAGTTGCTTGTCATTGTGACATGACAGTAGGTTGTCGTAAGACAAGGCTGCATGAAGTGCGAACTTGAGCTTTCTTGGATCCACAAAAAAATGTGTTTTTGGGGAATGCGGGCATCGATCCCAATACCTATAGCATGCTAACAATTGATCAAATTCCCCAGCTGTTTGGAATTTCTGCAAGAAGCAACCAAGAGTGTCCAGTCTTGTCAGGCTATGCTCTTGGTTGACTTGTTAGTTTATGTGCCAGCACTTGCAGAGGCTCAGTGCATCTCAACAATTGCACCCAATAGCTAGTGGCCGGTTAGCTCAGTTGGTTAGAGTCTGATGCTAGTAATGCAAAGGTCATGGTTTCGATCCCCGTACTGGCTAATATGTACATTTTGAGTGTCAAAATTGTGAGTCACATGCATGTAAATTGTCAATGGTGCCACATAATTAAGTTTAGTGAATTGCAGAAATATCTCAGTTGGGAGAGCGTTAGACTGAAAATTTAAAAGTCCCTGGTTCGATCCTGGTTTTCGGGATTTGTATTTGTTCTTTCTTTATGCTCTGGCTTCAAGGAAACTATCCACAGCTTTGTTTGTGGATCTCAATGGTGTGTGTCACGCTGCTCCTCTGAAAGTAAGTAATGCTTTGCTTTTTCATCTGACATTTTGACATCAGTGTGACAGGAAAGTTGCTTGTCATTGTGACATGACAGTAGGTTGTCGTAAGACAAGGCTGCATGAAGTGTGAACTGAAGATTTCTTGGATCCACCAAAAAAATGTGTTTTTGGGGAATGCGGGCATCGACCCCAATACCTATAGCATGCTACCAATTGATCAAATTCCCCAGCTGTTTGGAATTTCCGCAAGAAGCAACCAAGAGTGTCCAGTCTTGTCAGGCAATGCTCTTGGTTGACTTGTTAGTTTACGCGCCAGCACTTGCAGAGGCTTGGTGCATCTCAACAATTGCGTGCAATAGCTAGTGAGCGGTTAGCTCAGTAGGTTAGAGTGTGGTGCTAATAATGCCAAGGTCATGGATTCGATCCCCGTACTGGCTAATATGTAGATTTTGAGTGTCAAAATTCTGAGTCACATGCATGTAAATTGTCAATGGTGCCTGGCGCGTAAACTAACAAGTCAACCAAGAGCATAGCCTGACAAGACTGGACACTCTTGGTTGCTTCTTGCGGAAATTCCAAACTGCTGGGGAATTAGGTCAAATGCTTTGCATGCGTGAGGTAGTGGGATCGATGCCCGCATTCTCCAAAAGCACATTGTTTTATGGATCCAAGAAAACTGTAGTTCACACTTCATGCAGCTTTGTCTTACGACAACCTACTGTCATGTAACAATGACAAGCAACTTTCCTGTCACACTGATGTCAAAATGTCTTGGTGTGGTCTGAGTCTTGGGTCTTTTGTTTGGTGGGTCTTTGGTTTGGTGGGTCTTTTGTTTGGTTTGGTGGGTCTTTTGTTTTGTGGGTCTTTTGTTTGGTGGGTCTTTTGTTTTGACCCAGACAAGTCCCAGACACCAAGACCTTGTCAGCTTGGGGGATTGAACTTGCAACCTTTCAATTACTAGTCCAGCGCTCTAACCACTAGGCTACCCTTCCGCCTGGTTTTGGTCTTGGTCTTGTCTTGCCTTGGTCTTGTTCTTGGTCTGGTCTTGTTCTTGGTCTTAGTCTGGGTCTTGGTCTTGGTCTGGGTCATGGGTTCGATCCCCGTACTGGCTAATATGTACATTTTGAGTGTCAAAATTGTGAGTCACATGCATGTAAATTGTCAATGGTGCCACATAATTAAGTTTAGTGAATTGCAGAAATATCTCAGTTGGGAGAGTGTTAGACTGAAGATCTAATGGTCTCTGGTTCAATCCCGGTTTTTGGCATTTGTTTTTGTTCTTTCTATATGCTCTGGCTTCAAGGAAACTATCCCCAGCTTTGTTGTGGTCCTCAATGGTGTGTGTCACACTGCTCCTCGGAAAGTAAGTAATGTCTTGATTTTTCATCTGACATTTTGACATCAGTGTGACAGGAAAGTTGCTAGTCATTGTTACATGACAGTAGGTTGTCGTAAGACAAGGCTGCATGAAGTGTGAACTGGAGCTTTCTTGGATGCACCAAAAAAATTGTTTTTGGGGAATGCGGGCATCGATCCCAATACCTATAGCATGCTACCAATTGATCAAATTCCCCAGCTGTTTGGAATTTCTGCAAGAAGCAACCAAGAGTGTCCAGTCTTGTCAGGCTATGCTCTTGGTTGACTTGTTAGTTTACGTGCCAGCACTTGCAGAGGCTCAGTGCATCTCAACAATTGCACCCAATAGCTAGTGGCCGGTTAGCTCAGTTGGTTAGAGTCTGATGCTAGTAATGCAAAGGTCCTGGGTTCGATCCCTGTACTGGCTAATATGTACATTTTGAGTGTCAAAATTGTGAGTCACATGCATGTAAATTGTCAATGGTGCCACATAATTAAGTTAAGTGCATTGCTGAAATTGCTCAGTTGGGAGAGCGTTATACTGAAGATTTAAAAGTCCCTGGTTCGATCCAGGTTTTCGGGATTTGTATTTGTTCTTTCTTTATGCTCTGGCTTCAAGGAAACTATCCACAGCTTTCTTTGTGGATCTCAATGGTGTGTGTCACGCTGCTCCTTTGAAAGTAAGTAATGCTTTGCTTTTTCATCTGACATTTTGACATCAGTGTGACAGGAAAGTTGCTTGTCATTGTGACATGACAGTAGGTTGTCGTAAGACAAGGCTGCATGAAGTGCGAACTTGAGCTTTCTTGGATCCACAAAAAAATGTGTTTTGGGGAATGCGGGCATCGATCCCAATACCTATAGCATGCTACCAATTGATCAAATTCCCCAGCTGTTTGGAATTTCTGCAAGAAGCAACCAAGAGTGTCCAGTCTTGTCAGGCTATGCTCTTGTTTGACTTGTTAGTTTACGCGCCAGCACTTGCAGAGGCTTAGTGCATCTCAACCAAATGCGCCCAATAGCTAGTGTCCGGTTAGCTCAGTTGGTTAGAGTCTGATGCTAATAATGCAAAGGTCATGGGTTCGATCCCCGTACTGGCTAATATGTACATTTTGAGTGTCAAAATTGTGAGTCACATGCATGTAAATTGTCAATGGTGCCACATAATTAAGTTAAGTGCATTAGTGAAATTGCTCAGTTGGGAGAGCGTTAGACTGAAGATTTAAAAGTCCCTGGTTCGATCCCGGTTTTCGGGATTTGGATTTGTTCTTTCTTTATGCTCTGGCTTCAAGGAAACTATCCACAGCTTTCTTTGTGGATCTCAATGGTGTGTGTCACGCTGCTCCTTTGAAAGTAAGTAATGCTTTGCTTTTTCATCTGACATTTTGACATCAGTGTGACAGGAAAGTTGCTTGTCATTGTGACATGACAGTAGGTTGTCGTAAGACAAGGCTGCATGAAGTGTGAACTGGAGCTTTCTTGGATCCACAAAAAAATGTGTTTTTGGGGAATGCGGGCATCGATCCCAATACCTATAGCATGCTACCAATTGATCAAATTCCCCAGCTGTTTGGAATTTCTGCAAGAAGCAACCAAGAGTGTCCAGTCTTGTCAGGCTATGCTCTTGGTTGACTTGTTAGTTTACGCGCCAGCACTTGCAGAGGCTTAGTGCATCTCAACCAAATGCACCCAATAGCTAGTGTCCGGTTAGCTCAGTTGGTTCGAGTCTGATGCTAATAATGCAAAGGTCTTGGGTTCGATCCCCGTACTGGCTAATATGTACATTTTGAGTGTCAAAATTGTGAGTCACATGCATGTAAATTGTCAATGGTGCCACATAATTAAGTTAAGTGCATTGCTGAAATAGCTCAGTTGGGAGAGCGTTAGACTGAAGATCTGAAAGTCCCTGGTTCGATCCCGGTTTTCGGGATTTGTATTTGTTCTTTCTTCATGCTCTGGCTTCAAGGAAACTATCCACAGCTTTGTTTGTGGATCTCAATGGTGTGTGTCACGCTGCTCCTCTGAAAGTAAGTAATGCTTTGCTTTTTCATCTGACATTTTGACATCAGTGTGACAGGAAAGTTGCTTGTCATTGTGACATGACAGTAGGTTGTCGTAAGACAAGGCTGCATGAAGTGTGAACTGAAGATTTCTTGGATCCACCAAAAAAATGTGTTTTTGGGGAATGCGGGCATCGACCCCAATACCTATAGCATGCTACCAATTGATCAAATTCCCCAGCTGTTTGGAATTTCCGCAAGAAGCAACCAAGAGTGTCCAGTCTTGTCAGGCAATGCTCTTGGTTGACTTGTTAGTTTACGCGCCAGCACTTGCAGAGGCTTGGTGCATCTCAACAATTGCGTGCAATAGCTAGTGAGCGGTTAGCTCAGTAGGTTAGAGTGTGGTGCTAATAATGCCAAGGTCATGGATTCGATCCCCGTACTGGCTAATATGTAGATTTTGAGTGTCAAAATTCTGAGTCACATGCATGTAAATTGTCAATGGTGCCTGGCGCGTAAACTAACAAGTCAACCAAGAGCATAGCCTGACAAGACTGGACACTCTTGGTTGCTTCTTGCGGAAATTCCAAACTGCTGGGGAATTAGGTCAAATGCTTTGCATGCGTGAGGTAGTGGGATCGATGCCCGCATTCTCCAAAAGCACATTGTTTTATGGATCCAAGAAAACTGTAGTTCACACTTCATGCAGCTTTGTCTTACGACAACCTACTGTCATGTAACAATGACAAGCAACTTTCCTGTCACACTGATGTCAAAATGTCTTGGTGTGGTCTGAGTCTTGGGTCTTTTGTTTGGTGGGTCTTTTGTTTGGTGGGTCTTTGGTTTGGTGGGTCTTTTGTTTTGTTTGGTGGGTCTTTTGTTTTGTTGGTCTTTTGTTTGGTGGGTCTTTTGTTTGACCCAGACAAGTCCCAGACACCAAGACCTTGTCAGCTTGGGGGATTGAACTTGCAACCTTTCAATTACTAGTCCAGCGCTCTAACCACTAGGCTACCCTTCCGCCTGGTTTTGGTCTTGGTCTTGTCTTGTCTTGGTCTTGTTCTTGGTCTGGTCTTGTTCTTGGTCTTAGTCTGGGTCTTGGTCTTGGTCTGGGTCATGGGTTCGATCCCCGTACTGGCTAATATGTACATTTTGAGTGTCAAAATTGTGAGTCACATGCATGTAAATTGTCAATGGTGCCACATAATTAAGTTTAGTGAATTGCAGAAATATCTCAGTTGGGAGAGTGTTAGACTGAAGATCTAATGGTCTCTGGTTCATTCCCGGTTTTTGGCATTTGTTTTTGTTCTTTCTATATGCTCTGGCTTCAAGGAAACTATCCCCAGCTTTGTTGTGGTCCTCAATGGTGTGTGTCACACTGCTCCTCGGAAAGTAAGTAATGTCTTGCTTTTTCATCTGACATTTTGACATCAGTGTGACAGGAAAGTTGCTAGTCATTGTTACATGACAGTAGGTTGTCGTAAGACAAGGCTGCATGAAGTGTGAACTGGAGCTTTCTTGGATGCACAAAAAAAATAGTTTTTGGGGAATGCGGGCATCGATCCCAATACCTATAGCATGCTACCAATTGATCAAATTCCCCAGCTGTTTGGAATTTCTGCAAGAAGCAACCAAGAGTGTCCAGTCTTGTCAGGCTATGCTCTTGGTTGACTTGTTAGTTTACGTGCCAGCACTTGCAGAGGCTCAGTGCATCTCAACAATTGCACCCAATAGCTAGTGGCCGGTTAGCTCAGTTGGTTAGAGTCTGATGCTAGTAATGCAAAGGTCATGGGTTCGATCCCGTACTGGCTAATATGTACATTTTGAGTGTCAAAATTGTGAGTCACATGCATGTAAATTGTCAATGGTGCCACATAATTATGTTAAGTGCATTGCTGAAATTGCTCAGTTGGGAGAGCGTTAGACTGAAGATTTAAAAGTCCCTGGTTCGATCCTGGTTTTCGGGATTTGTATTTGTTCTTTCTTTATGCTCTGGCTTCAAGGAAACTATCCACAGCTTTCTTTGTGGATCTCAATGGTGTGTGTCACGCTGCTCCTTTGAAAGTAAGTAATGCTTTGCTTTTTCATCTGACATTTTGACATCAGTGTGACAGGAAAGTTGCTTGTCATTGTGACATGACACTAGGTTGTCGTAAGACAAGGCTGCATGAAGTGTGAACTGGAGCTTTCTTGGATCCACAAAAAAATGTGTTTTTGGGGAATGCGGGCATCGATCCCAATACCTATAGCATGCTACCAATTGATCAAATTCCCCAGCTGTTTGGAATTTCTGCAAGAAGCAACCAAGAGTGTCCAGTCTTGTCAGGCTATGCTCTTGGTTGACTTGTTAGTTTACGCGCCAGCACTTGCAGAGGCTCAGTGCATCTCAACCAAATGCGCCCAATAGCTAGTGTCCGGTTAGCTCAGTTGGTTAGAGTCTGATGCGAATAATGCAAAGGTCTTGGGTTCGATCCCCGTACTGGCTAATATGTACATTTTGAGTGTCAAAATTGTGAGTCACATGCATGTAAATTTTCAATGGTGCCACATAATTAAGTTAAGTGCATTGCTGAAATAGCTCAGTTGGGAGAGCGTTAGACTGAAGATCTGAAAGTCCCTGGTTCGATCCCGGTTTTTGGGATTTGTATTTGTTCTTTCTTTATGCTCTGGCTTCAAGGAAACTATCCACAGCTTTGTTTGTGGATCTCAATGGTGTGTGTCACGCTGCTCCTCTGAAAGTAAGTAATGCTTTGCTTTTTCATCTGACATTTTGACATCAGTGTGACAGGAAAGTTGCTTGTCATTGTGACATGACACTAGGTTGTCGTAAGACAAGGCTGCATGAAGTGTGAACTGGAGCTTTCTTGGATCCACAAAAAAATGTGTTTTTGGGGAATGCGGGCATCGATCCCAATACCTATAGCATGCTACCAATTGATCAAATTCCCCAGCTGTTTGGAATTTCTGCAAGAAGCAACCAAGAGTGTCCAGTCTTGTCAGGCTATGCTCTTGGTTGACTTGTTAGTTTACGCGCCAGCACTTGCAGAGGCTCAGTGCATCTCAACCAAATGCGCCCAATAGCTAGTGTCCGGTTAGCTCAGTTGGTTAGAGTCTGATGCGAATAATGCAAAGGTCTTGGGTTCGATCCCCGTACTGGCTAATATGTACATTTTGAGTGTCAAAATTGTGAGTCACATGCATGTAAATTGTCAATGGTGCCACATAATTAAGTTAAGTGCATTGCTGAAATAGCTCAGTTGGGAGAGCGTTAGACTGAAGATCTGAAAGTCCCTGGTTCGATCCCGGTTTTCGGGATTTGTATTTGTTCTTTCTTTATGCTCTGGCTTCAAGGAAACTATCCACAGCTTTGTTTGTGGATCTCAATGGTGTGTGTCACGCTGCTCCTCTGAAAGTAAGTAATGCTTTGCTTTTTCATCTGACATTTTGACATCAGTGTGACAGGAAAGTTGCTTGTCATTGTGACATGACAGTAGGTTGTCGTAAGACAAGGCTGCATGAAGTGTGAACTGAAGATTTCTTGGATCCACCAAAAAAATGTGTTTTTGGGGAATGCGGGCATCGACCCCAATACCTATAGCATGCTACCAATTGATCAAATTCCCCAGCTGTTTGGAATTTCCGCAAGAAGCAACCAAGAGTGTCCAGTCTTGTCAGGCAATGCTCTTGGTTGACTTGTTAGTTTACGCGCCAGCACTTGCAGAGGCTTGGTGCATCTCAACAATTGCGTGCAATAGCTAGTGAGCGGTTAGCTCAGTAGGTTAGAGTGTGGTGCTAATAATGCCAAGGTCATGGATTCGATCCCCGTACTGGCTAATATGTAGATTTTGAGTGTCAAAATTCTGAGTCACATGCATGTAAATTGTCAATGGTGCCTGGCGCGTAAACTAACAAGTCAACCAAGAGCATAGCCTGACAAGACTGGACACTCTTGGTTGCTTCTTGCGGAAATTCCAAACTGCTGGGGAATTAGGTCAAATGCTTTGCATGCGTGAGGTAGTGGGATCGATGCCCGCATTCTCCAAAAGCACATTGTTTTATGGATCCAAGAAAACTGTAGTTCACACTTCATGCAGCTTTGTCTTACGACAACCTACTGTCATGTAACAATGACAAGCAACTTTCCTGTCACACTGATGTCAAAATGTCTTGGTGTGGTCTGAGTCTTGGGTCTTTTGTTTGGTGGGTCTTTGTTTGGTGGGTCTTGTTTGGTGGTCTTTGTGGTGGGTCTTTTGTTTTGTGGGTCTTTTGTTTGGTGGGTCTTTGTTTGACCCAGACAAGACCCAGACACAAGACCTTGTCAGCTTGGGGATTGAACTTGCAACCTTTCAATTACTAGTCCAGCGCTCTAACCACTAAGGCTACCCTTCTGCCGCTGGTTTTGGTCTTGGTCTTGTCTTGGTCTTGGTCTTGTTCTTGGTCTGTTCTTGTTTCTGGATCTTAGTCTGGGTCTTGGTCTTGGTCTGGGTCATGGGTTCGATCCCCGTACTGGCTAATATGTACATTTTGAGTGTCAAAATTGTGAGTCACATGCATGTAAATTGTCAATGGTGCCACATAATTAAGTTTAGTGAATTGCAGAAATATCTCAGTTGGGAGAGTGTTAGACTGAAGATCTAATGGTCCCTGGTTCAATCCCGGTTTTTTGGCATTTGTTTTTGTTCTTTCTATATGCTCTGGCTTCAAGGAAACTATCCCCAGCTTTGTGTGGTCCTCAATGGTGTGTGTCACGCTGCTCCTCGGAAGTAAGTAATGTCTGCTTTTCATCTGACATTTTGACATCAGTGTGACAGGAAAGTTGCTAGTCATTGTTACATGACAGTAGGTTTCTGTAAGACAAGGCTGCATGTGAAGTTGGAACTGGAGCTTTCTTGGATGCACAAAAAAATGT
>NW_022265015.1:0-19591 GCF_002021735.2 Oncorhynchus kisutch | reverse complement strand
TAATATAATGGAGACAGTAGATCTGGCTGGTCTGTCATAATATAGAGACAGTAGGTCTAGCTGGTCTGTCATATTACAGATACAGTAGATCAAGCTGGTCTTTCATATTATAAAATAGAGACCAGTAGATCTAGCTGGTCTGTCGTATATAATTGTGACAGTAGGTCTAGCTGGTCTGTCATATTACAGAGACAGTAGATCTAGCTGGTTGTCATATTACAGAGACAGTAGATCTAGCTGGTCTGTCATAATAAAATAGAGACAGTAGAACTAGGTGGTCTGTCATATTATAATATAGACAGTAGGTCTATCTGGTCTGTCATATTATAATAGAGACAGTAGGTATAGCTGGTCTGTCATATTATAATAGAGACAGTAGATCTAGCTGGTCTGTCATAATATAATAGAGACAGTAGATCTTGCTGGTCTGTCATATTATAATAGAGACAGTAGATCTAGCTGGTCTGTCATAATATAATAGAGACAGTAGATCTAGCTGGTCTGTCATAATATAATAGAGACAGGAGATCTTGCTGGTCTGTCATATTATAATAGAGACAGTAGATCTAGCTGGTCTGTCATATTATAATAGAGAGAGTAGATCTAGCTGGTCTGTCATAATATAATAGAGACAGTAGATCTGGCTGGTCTGTCATATTACAGAGACAGTAGATTTAGCTGGTCTGTCATAATATAATAGACAGTAGATCTAGCTGGTCTGTCATAATATAATAGACAGTAGATCTAGCTGGTCTGTCATAATATAATAGACAGTAGATCTAGCTGGTTTGTCATAATATAGAGACAGTAGGTCTAGCTGGTCTGTCATATTACAGAAACAGTAGATCAAGCTGGTCTGTCATATTATAATAGAGACAGTAGATCTAGCTGGTCTGTCATAATATAATAGAGACAGTAAATGTAGCTGGTCTGTCATTTTATAATAGAGACAGTAGTCTTGCTAGTCTGTCAAAATATAATAGAGACAGTAAATGTAGCTGGTCTGTCATAATATAATAGAGTAAGTAGATCTAGCTGGTCTGTCATATTACAGAGACAGTAGTTCTAGCTGGTTTGTCATATTAGAGACAGTAGATCTAGCTGGTCTGTCATAATATAATAGAGACAGTAGAACTAGCTGGTTTGTCATATTAGAGACAGTAGATCTAGCTGGTCTGTCATAATATAATAGAGACAGTAGATCTAGCTGGTCTGTCATTTTATAATAGAGAGAGTAGATCTAGCTGGTCTGTCATAATATAATGGAGACAGTAGATCTAGCTGGTCTGTCATATTACAGAGACAGTAGATCTAGCTGGTCTGTCATATTATAAGAGAGAGTAGATCCAGCTGGTCTGTCATAATATAATAGAGACAGTAGATCTAGCTGGTCTGTCATATTATAATAGAGAGAGTAGATATAGCTGGTTTGTCATAATGAAATAGAGACAGTAGATCTAGCTGGTCTGTCATATTATAATAGAGAGAGTAGATCTAGCTGGTCTGTCATATTATAATATAGACAGTAGGTCTAGCTGGTCTGTCATATTATAATAGAGACAGTAGATCTAGCTGGTCTGTCATAATATAATAGAGACAGATCTTGCTGGTCTGTCATTTTATAATAGAGACAGTAATCTTGCTAGTCTGTCATTATATAATAGCGACAGTAAATGTAGCTGGTCTGTCATAATATAATAGAGAAAGTAGATCTAGCTGGTCTGTCATATTACAGAGACAGTAGTTCTAGCTGGTCTGTCATAATATAATAGAGACAGGAGATCTAGCTGGTCTGTCATATTACAGAGACAGTAGATCTAGCCGGTCTGTCATATTATAAGAGAGAGTAGATCTAGCTGGTCTGTCATAATATAATGGAGACAGTAGGTCTAGCTGGTCTGTCATAATATAGAAACAGTAGGTCTAGCAGGTCTGTCATATTACAGATACAGTAGATCAAGCTGGTCTTTCATATTATAATAGAGACAGTAGATCTAGCTGGTCTGTCGTCATATAATTGTGACAGTAGGTCTTGCTGGTCTGTCATATTACAGAGACAGTAGATCTAGCTGGTTTGTCATATTATAGAGACAGTAGATCTAGCTGGTCTGTCGTAATATAATTGTGACAGTAGGTCTAGCTGGTCTGTCATATTACAGAGACAGTAGATCTAGCTGGTTTGTCATATTATAGAGACAGTAGATCTAGCTGGTCTGTCATAATATAATAGAGACAGATCTTGCTGGTCTGTCATTTTATAATAGAGACAGTAATCTTGCTAGTCTGTCATTATATAATAGCGACAGTAAATGTAGCTGGTCTGTCATAATATAATAGAGAAAGTAGATCTAGCTGGTCTGTCATATTACAGAGACAGTAGTTCTAGCTGGTCTGTCATAATATAATAGAGACAGGAGATCTAGCTGGTCTGTCATATTATAGAGACAGTAGATCTAGCTGGTCTGTCATAACAAAATAGAGACAGTAGAACTAGGTGGTCTGTCATATTATAATATAGACAGTAGGTCTATCTGGTCTGTCATATTATAATAGAGACAGTAGGTATAGCTGGTCTGTCATATTATAATAGAGACAGTAGATCTAGCTGGTCTGTCATAATATAATAGAGACAGTAGATCTAGCTGGTCTGTCATAATATAATAGAGACAGGAGATCTTGCTGGTCTGTCATATTATAATAGAGACAGTAGATCTAGCTGGTCTGTCATATTATAATAGAGAGAGTAGATCTAGCTGGTCTTTCATAATATAATAGAGACAGTAGATCTGGCTGGTCTGTCATATTACAGAGACAGTAGATTTAGCCGGTCTGTCATTTTATAATAGAGACAGTAGATCTAGCTGGTCTGTCATAATATAATAGAGACAGTAATTCTAGCTGGTCTGTCATAATATAATAGAGACAGTAGATCTAGCTGGTTTGTCATATTATAATAGAGACAGTAGATCTAGCTGGTCTGTCATATTACAGAGACAGTAGATCTAGCTGGTCTGTCATATTATAAGAGAGAGTAGATTTAGCTGGTCTATCATTTTATAATAGAGACAGTAGATCTAGCTGGTCTGTCATAATATAATAGAGGCAGTAGATCTAGCTGGTCTGTCATATTACAGAGACAGTAGATCTAGCTGGTCTGTCATAATATAATAGAGACAGTAATTCTATCTGGTCTGTCATAATATAATAGAGACAGTAGATCTAGCAGGTTTGTCATATTATAATAGAGACAGTAGATCTAGCTGGTCTGTCATATTACAGAGGCAGTAGATCTAGCTGGTCTGTCATATTATAAGAGAGAGTAGATCTAGCTGGTCTGTCATAATATAATAGACAGTAGATCTAGCTGGTCTGTTATAATATAATAGAGACAGTAGATCTAGCTGGTTTGTCATATTACAGAAACAGTAGATCAAGCTGGTCTGTCATATTATAATAGAGACAGTAGATCTAGCTGGTCTGTCGTAATATAATTGAGACAGTAGGTCTAGCTGGTCTGTCATATTACAGAGACAGTAGATCTAGCTGGTCTGTCATATTATAGAGAGAGTAGATCTAGCTGGTCTGTCATAATAAAATAGAGAAAGTAGATCTAGCTGGTCTGTCATATTATAATAGAGACAGTAGGTCTAGCTCGTCTGTCATATTATAATAGAGACAGTAGATCTAGCTGGTCTGTCATATTATAATAGAGACAGTAGATCTAGCTGGTCTGTCATAATGAAATAGAGACAGTAGATCTAGCAGGTCTGTCATAATATAATAGAGACAGTAGATCTAGCTGGTTTGTCATATTACAGAGACAGTAGATCTAGCTGGTCTGTCATAATATAATAGAGACAGTAGATCTAGCTGGTCTATCATATTACAGAGACAGTAGATCTTGCTGGTCTGTCATAATATAATAGAGACAGTAGTTCTAGCTGGTCTGTCATAGTATAATAGAGACAGTAGATCTAGCTGGTCTGTGGTAATATAATTGTGACAGTAGGTCTAGCTGGTCTGTCATATTACAGAGACAGTAGATCTAGCTGGTTTGTGATAATAAAATATAGACAGTAGGTCTATCTGGTCTGTCATATTATAGTAGAGACAGTAGGTATAGCTGGTCTGTCTTATTATAATAGAGACAGTAGATCTAGCTGGTCTGTCATAATATAATAGAGACAGTAGATCTAGCTGGTCTGTCATAATATAATAGAGACAGTAATTCTAGCTGGTCTGTCATAATGCCACCTCCAAGGTGGCATAGCAGTTCAGACGTCTTTTGTCCTCGTCTTGTCGTGTCCTGTATATATATATATTTACAACTTTTTCACATACATTTTATTTTTATTTTCCATCAACTCATCTTCAAAACACTCTCCTGCAACCCGCCTCACCAATGTATATTTATAAAAAAGTATTATTTACCTCAGATCTGTAATCCTCCAAGAAGCTAGCCAGAAACTCCAAGAAGCTAGCCTGAAACTAGCCAGAAGCTAATCCAGAAGCTAGTTCAGAAGCTAGTTAGCTCCTTTACTGGCAAATCGTTTGTGGTCATCAGCTATCCTTTAGCTCGAAAATCTATCGCCAGTTCTGTACGGCGCAGCGCGGCTCGGAACGGAACATACCGGACCAATTTTTCCCTCCATGTCCCTGGACATTCATACCCGGATCTCACAGCTAGCTAGCTGCTATCCGTGTGACCATCGGAGCTAGCAAGCTCCGTCAATCACTCCTGAGTTCCATCAATCACACCTGGGCTGCAGTCACCTATCCGGACCCGTTTTACTGCCTTCGCGGAGCCCCACCGGGCCTTCACAACTGGACTGCCGACGTTATCTACCCGAAGGAGTTATTCGGCCGGCTCCTCCGTCGCGACGTTACCTGAACGCCCATCTGCGGCCTGCTAACCGTTAGCTGTCTTACCGGCTGCTATCTGAATAGACAATCGGACAATTTTTTTATTATTATTTTTTTTTTTTTTTAATTATTTTTTTAAATTATTATTATTATATTTTCTTCTTGGGCCTCTATAACTATATCTATTGTTTTTATTTTTGTTGTTGTTGTGTGATTTGGATTAATCCCCTCTACCACACGGAACCCCACTAATCTACTGACGGAACGTAAGGGGTGGCTAACAGACCTCCATCCTATGCTAGCTTGCTACCGATGCCCTGGCTAGCTGTCTAAATCACCAACCAACCTCTCCACTCACCGGACCCTTTTGATCACTCGACTAAGCATGCCTATCCTTAATGTCAATATGTCTTGTCCATTTCTGTTCTGGTTAGTGTTTATTGGCTTATTTCACTGTAGAGCCTCTAGTCCTGCTCACTATACCTTATCCAACCTATTAGTTCCACCACCCACACATGCAATGACATCTCCTGGTTTCAACGATGTTTCTAGAGACAATATCTCTCTCTTCATCACTCAATACCTAGGTTTACCTCCACTGTATTCACATCCTGCCATACATTTGTCTGTACATTATACCTTGATGCTATTTTATCGCCCCCAGAAACCTCCTTTTACTCTATGTTCCAGACGTTCTAGACGACCAATTCTCATAGCTTTTAGCCGTACCCTTATTCTACTCCTCCTATGTTCCTCTGGCGATGTAGAGGTGAATCCAGGCCCTGCAGTGCCTAGCTCCACTCCTATTCCCCAGGCGCTCTCTTTTGACGACTTCTGTAACCGTAATAGCCTTGGTTTCATGCATGTTAACATTAGAAGCCTCCTCCCTAAGTTTGTTCTATTCACTGCTTTAGCACACTCTGCCAACCCGGATGTTCTAGCTGTGTCTGAATCCTGGCTTAGGAAGACCACCAAAAATTCTGAAGTTTTAATTCCAAACTACAACATTTTCAGACAAGATAGAACTGCCAAAGGGGGCGGTGTTGCAATCTACTGCAAAGATAGCCTGCAGAGTTCTGTCCTACTATCCAGGTCTGTACCCAAACAATTTGAACTTCTACTTTTAAAAATCCACCTCTCTAAAAACAAGTCTCTCACCGTTGCCGCCTGCTATAGACCACCCTCTGCCCCCAGCTGTGCTCTGGACACCATATGTGAACTGATTGCCCCCCATCTATCTTCAGAGTTCGTGCTGCTAGGCGACCTAAACTGGAACATGCTTAACACCCCAGCCATCCTACAATCTAAACTTGATGCCCTCAATCTCACACAAATAATCAATGAACCTACCAGGTACCTCCCCAAAACCTTAAACACGGGCACCCTCATAGATATCATCCTAACCAACTTCCCCTCTAAATACACCTCTGCTGTCTTCAACCAAGATCTCAGCGATCACTGCCTCATTGCCTGCATCCGTAATGGGTCAGCGGTCAAACGACCTCCACTCATCACTGTAAAACGCTCCCTGAAACACTTCTGCGAGCAGGCCTTTCTAATCGACCTGGCCGGGGTATCCTGGAAGGATATTGATCTCATCCCGTCAGTAGAGGATGCCTGGATATTTTTTAAAAATGCCTTCCTAACCATCTTAAATAAACATGCCCCATTCAAGAAATTTAGAACCAGGAACAGATATAGCCCTTGGTTCTCCCCAGACCTGACTGCCCTTAACCAACACAAAAACATCCTATGGCGTTCTGCATTAGCATCGAACAGCCCCCGTGATATGCAGCTGTTCAGGGAAGCTAGAAATCATTATACACAGGCAGTTAGAAAAGCCAAGGCTAGCTTTTTCAAGCAGAAATTTGCTTCCTGCAACACTAACTCAAAAAAGTTCTGGGACACTGTAAAGTCCATGGAGAATAAGAACACCTCCTCCCAGCTGCCCACTGCACTGAAGATAGGAAACACTGTCACCACTGATAAATCCACCATAATTGAGAATTTCAATAAGCATTTTTCTACGGCTGGCCATGCTTTCCACCTGGCTACTCCTACCCCGGACAACAGCACTGCACCCCCAACAGCAACTCGCCCAAGCCTTCCCCATTTCTCCTTCTCCCAAATCCATTCAGCTGATGTTCTGAAAGAGCTGCAAAATCTGGACCCCTACAAATCAGCCGGGCTAGACAATCTGGACCCTTTCTTTCTAAAATTATCTGCCGAAATTGTTGCCACCCCTATTACTAGCCTGTTCAACCTCTCTTTCGTGTCGTCTGAGATTCCCAAAGATTGGAAAGCAGCTGCGGTCATCCCCCTCTTCAAAGGGGGGGACACTCTTGACCCAAACTGCTACAGACCTATATCTATCCTACCGTGCCTTTCTAAGGTCTTCGAAAGCCAAGTCAACAAACAGATTACCGACCATTTCGAATCTCACCATACCTTCTCTGCTATGCAATCTGGTTTCAGAGCTGGTCATGGGTGCACCTCAGCCACGCTCAAGGTCCTAAACGATATCTTAACCGCCATCGATAAGAAACATTACTGTGCAGCCGTATTCATTGATCTGGCCAAGGCTTTCGACTCTGTCAATCACCATATCCTCATCGGCAGACTCGACAGCCTTGGTTTCTCAAATGATTGCCTCGCCTGGTTCACCAACTACTTCTCTGATAGAGTTCAGTGTGTCAAGTCGGAGGGTCTGCTGTCCGGACCTCTGGCAGTCTCTATGGGGGTGCCACAGGGTTCAATTCTTGGACCGACTCTCTTCTCTGTATACATCAATGAGGTCGCTCTTGCTGCTGGTGAGTCCCTGATCCACCTCTACGCAGACGACACCATTCTGTATACTTCCGGCCCTTCTTTGGACACTGTGTTAACAACCCTCCAGGCAAGCTTCAATGCCATACAACTCTCCTTCCGTGGCCTCCAATTGCTCTTAAATACAAGTAAAACTAAATGCATGCTCTTCAACCGATCGCTACCTGCACCTACCCGCCTGTCCAACATCACTACTCTGGACGGCTCTGACTTAGAATACGTGGACAACTACAAATACTTAGGTGTCTGGTTAGACTGTAAACTCTCCTTCCAGACCCATATCAAACATCTCCAATCCAAAGTTAAATCTAGAATTGGCTTCCTATTTCGCAACAAAGCATCCTTCACTCATGCTGCCAAACATACCCTTGTAAAACTGACCATCCTACCAATCCTCGACTTTGGCGATGTCATTTACAAAATAGCCTCCAATACCCTACTCAACAAATTGGATGCAGTCTATCACAGTGCAATCCGTTTTATCACCAAAGCCCCATATACTACCCACCATTGCGACCTGTACGCTCTCGTTGGCTGGCCCTCGCTTCATACTCGTCGCCAAACCCACTGGCTCCATGTCATCTACAAGACCCTGCTAGGTAAAGTCCCCCCTTATCTCAGCTCGCTGGTCACCATAGCATCTCCCACCTGTAGCACACGCTCCAGCAGGTATATCTCTCTAGTCACCCCCAAGACCAATTCTTTCTTTGGCCGCCTCTCCTTCCAGTTCTCTGCTGCCAATGACTGGAACGAACTACAAAAATCTCTGAAACTGGAAACACTTATCTCCCTCACTAGCTTTAAGCACCAACTGTCAGAGCAGCTCACAGATTACTGCACCTGTACATAGCCCACCTAAAATTTAGCCCAAACAACTACCTCTTTCCCAACTGTATTTAATTTTTATTTATTTATTTATTTTGCTCCTTTGCACCCCATTATTTTTTTATTTCTACTTTGCACATTCTTCCATTGCAAAACTACCATTCCAGTATTTTACTTGCTATATTGTATTTACTTTGCCATCATGGCCTTTTTTTGCCTTTACCTCCCTTCTCACCTCATTTGCTCACATTGTATATAGACTTGTTTATACTGCATTATTGACTGTATGTTTGTTTTTACTCCATGTGTAACTCTGTGTCGTTTTATCTGTCGAACTGCTTTGCTTTATCTTGGCCAGGTCGCAATTGTAAATGAGAACTTGTTCTCAACTTGCCTACCTGGTTAAATAAAGGTAAAATAAATAAATAAATAATAATATAATAGAGACAGTAGATCTAGCAGGTTGTCATATTATAATAGAGACAGTAGATCTAGCTGGTCTGTCATATTACAGAGGCAGTAGATCTAGCTGGTCTGTCATATTATAAGAGAGAGTAGATCTAGCTGGTCTGTCATAATATAATAGACAGTAGATCTAGCTGGTCTGTTATAATATAATAGAGACAGTAGATCTAGCTGGTTTGTCATATTACAGAAACAGTAGATCAAGCTGGTCTGTTCATATTATAATAGAGACAGTAGATCTAGCTGGTCTGTCGTAATATAATTGAGGACAGTAGGTCTAGCTGGTCTGTCATATTACAGAGACAGTAGATCTAGCTGGCGTCATATTATAGAGAGAGTAGATCTAGCTGGTCTGTCATAATAAAATAGGAGAAAGTAGATCTAGCTGGTCTGTCATATTATAATAGAGACAGTAGTTCTAGCTCGTCTGTCATATTATAATAGAGACAGTAGATCTAGCTGGTCTGTCATATTATAATAGAGACAGTAGATCTAGCTGGTCTGTCATAATGAAATAGAGACAGTAGATCTAGCTGGTCTGTCATAATATAATAGAGAACAGTAGATCTAGCTGGTTTGTCATATACAGAGACAGTAGATCTAGCTGGTCTGTCATAATATAATAGAGACAGTAGATCTAGCTGGTCTGTCATATTATAGAGACAGTAGATCTAGCTGGTCTGTCATAATATAATAGAGACAGTAGATCTAGCTGGTCTGTCATATTATAGAGACAGTAGATCTAGCTGGTCTGTCATAATATAATAGAGACAGTAGATCTAGCTGGTCTGTCATAATATAATAGAGACAGTAGATCTAGCTGGTCTGTCATAATATAATAGAGACAGTAGATCTAGCTGGTCTGTCATATATAGAGACAGTAGATCTAGCTGGTCTGTCATATTATAATAGAGACAGTAGATCTAGCTGGTCTGTCATAATATAATAGAGACAGTAGATCTAGCTGGTCTGTCATAATATAATAGAGACAGTAGATCTAGCTGGTCTGTCATAATATAGAGACAGTAGATCTAGCTGGTCTGTCATATTATAGAGACAGTAGATCTAGCTGGTCTGTCATAATATAATAGAGACAGTAGATCTAGCTGGTCTGTCATATTATAATAGAGACAGTAGATCTAGCTGGTCTGTCATAATATAATAGAGACAGTAGATCTAGCTGGTCTGTCATAATATAATAGAGACAGTAGATCTAGCTGGTCTGTCATAATATAATAGAGACAGTAGATCTAGCTGGTCTGTCATAATATAATAGAGACAGTAGATCTAGCTGGTCTGTCATAATATAATAGAGACAGTAGATCTAGCTGGTCTGTCATAATATAATAGAGACAGTAGATCTAGCTGGTCTGTCATAATATAATAGAGACAGTAGATCTAGCTGGTCTGTCATAATATAATAGAGACAGTAGATCTAGCTGGTCTGTCATAATATAATAGAGACAGTAGATCTAGCTGGTCTGTCATATTATAGAGACAGTAGATCTAGCTGGTCTGTCATAATATAATAGAGACAGTAGATCTAGCTGGTCTGTCATAATATAATAGAGACAGTAGATCTAGCTGGTCTGTCATATATATAGAGACAGTAGATCTAGCTGGTCTGTCATAATATAATAGAGACAGTAGATCTAGCTGGTCTGTCATATATAGAGACAGTAGATCTAGCTGGTCTGTCATAATATAATAGAGACAGTAGATCTAGCTGGTCTGTCATAATATAATAGAGACAGTAGATCTAGCTGGTCTGTCATAATATAATAGAGACAGTAGATCTAGCTGGTCTGTCATATATAGAGACAGTAGATCTAGCTGGTCTGTCATATTATAAGAGACAGTAGATCTAGCTGGTCTGTCATAATATAATAGAGACAGTAGATCTAGCTGGTCTGTCATAATATAATAGAGACAGTAGATCTAGCTGGTCTGTCATAATATAGAGACAGTAGATCTAGCTGGTCTGTCATATATATAGAGACAGTAGATCTAGCTGGTCTGTCATAATATAATAGAGACAGTAGATCTAGCTGGTCTGTCATATTATAATAGAGACAGTAGATCTAGCTGGTCTGTCATAATATAATAGAGACAGTAGATCTAGCTGGTCTGTCATAATATAATAGAGACAGTAGATCTAGCTGGTCTGTCATATTATAGAGACAGTAGATCTAGCTGGTCTGTCATAATATAATAGAGACAGTAGATCTAGCTGGTCTGTCATAATATAATAGAGACAGTAGATCTAGCTGGTCTGTCATATTACAGAGACAGTAGATCTAGCTGGTCTGTCATAATATAATAGAGACAGTAGATCTAGCTGGTCTGTCATATTACAGAGACAGTAGATCTAGCTGGTCTGTCATAATATAATAGAGACAGTAGATCTAGCTGGTCTGTCATAATATAATAGAGACAGTAGATCTAGCTGGTCTGTCATAATATAATAGAGACAGTAGATCTAGCTGGTCTGTCATATTACAGAGACAGTAGATCTAGCTGGTCTGTCATAATATAAGAGAGAGTAGATCTAGCTGGTCTGTCATAATATAATAGAGACAGTAGATCTAGCTGGTCTGTCATAATATAATAGAGACAGTAGATCTAGCTGGTCTGTCATAATATAGAGACAGTAGATCTAGCTGGTCTGTCATATTATAGAGACAGTAGATCTAGCTGGTCTGTCATAATATAATAGAGACAGTAGATCTAGCTGGTCTGTCATAATATAATAGAGACAGTAGATCTAGCTGGTCTGTCATAATATAATAGAGACAGTAGATCTAGCTGGTCTGTCATAATATAATAGAGACAGTAGATCTAGCTGGTCTGTCATAATATAATAGAGACAGTAGATCTAGCTGGTCTGTCATAATATAATAGAGACAGTAGATCTAGCTGGTCTGTCATAATATAATAGAGACAGTAGATCTAGCTGGTCTGTCATAATATAATAGAGAGTAGATCTAGCTGGTCTGTCATAATATAATAGAGACAGTAGATCTAGCTGGTCTGTCATAATATAATAGAGACAGTAGATCTAGCTGGTCTGTCATAATATAATAGAGACAGTAGATCTAGCTGGTCTGTCATATTATAGAGACAGTAGATCTAGCTGGTCTGTCATAATATAATAGAGACAGTAGATCTAGCTGGTCTGTCATAATATAATAGAGACAGTAGATCTAGCTGGTCTGTCATAATATAATAGAGACAGTAGATCTAGCTGGTCTGTCATAATATAATAGAGACAGTAGATCTAGCTGGTCTGTCATAATATAATAGAGACAGTAGATCTAGCTGGTCTGTCATATTATAATAGAGACAGTAGATCTAGCTGGTCTGTCATAATATAATAGAGACAGTAGATCTAGCTGGTCTGTCATAATATAATAGAGACAGTAGATCTAGCTGGTCTGTCATAATATAATAGAGACAGTAGATCTAGCTGGTCTGTCATAATATAATAGAGACAGTAGATCTAGCTGGTCTGTCATAATATAATAGAGACAGTAGATCTAGCTGGTCTGTCATAATATAATAGAGACAGTAGATCTAGCTGGTCTGTCATAATATAATAGAGACAGTAGATCTAGCTGGTCTGTCATAATATAATAGAGACAGTAGATCTAGCTGGTCTGTCATATTATAGAGACAGTAGATCTAGCTGGTCTGTCATAATATAATAGAGACAGTAGATCTAGCTGGTCTGTCATAATATAATAGAGACAGTAGATCTAGCTGGTCTGTCATAATATAATAGAGACAGTAGATCTAGCTGGTCTGTCATAATATAATAGAGACAGTAGATCTAGCTGGTCTGTCATAATATAATAGAGACAGTAGATCTAGCTGGTCTGTCATATTATAGAGACAGTAGATCTAGCTGGTCTGTCATAATATAATAGAGACAGTAGATCTAGCTGGTCTGTCATAATATAATAGAGACAGTAGATCTAGCTGGTCTGTCATAATATAGAGACAGTAGATCTAGCTGGTCTGTCATATTATAGAGACAGTAGATCTAGCTGGTCTGTCATATTATAATAGAGACAGTAGATCTAGCTGGTCTGTCATAATATAATAGAGACAGTAGATCTAGCTGGTCTGTCATATATAGAGACAGTAGATCTAGCTGGTCTGTCATATTATAGAGACAGTAGATCTAGCTGGTCTGTCATAATATAATAGAGACAGTAGATCTAGCTGGTCTGTCATATTATAATAGAGACAGTAGATCTAGCTGGTCTGTCATAATATAATAGAGACAGTAGATCTAGCTGGTCTGTCATATATAATAGAGACAGTAGATCTAGCTGGTCTGTCATAATATAATAGAGACAGTAGATCTAGCTGGTCTGTCATAATATAATAGAGACAGTAGATCTAGCTGGTCTGTCATAATATAATAGAGACAGTAGATCTAGCTGGTCTGTCATAATATAATAGAGACAGTAGATCTAGCTGGTCTGTCATATTATAATAGAGACAGTAGATCTAGCTGGTCTGTCATATTATAATAGAGACAGTAGATCTAGCTGGTCTGTCATAATATAATAGAGACAGTAGATCTAGCTGGTCTGTCATATTATAGAGACAGTAGATCTAGCTGGTCTGTCATAATATAATAGACAGTAGATCTAGCTGGTCTGTCATAATATAATAGACAGTAGATCTAGCTGGTCTGTCATAATATAATAGACAGTAGATCTAGCTGGTCTGTCATAATATAGAGACAGTAGATCTAGCTGGTCTGTCATATTATAGAGACAGTAGATCTAGCTGGTCTGTCATATTATAATAGAGACAGTAGATCTAGCTGGTCTGTCATAATATAATAGAGACAGTAGATCTAGCTGGTCTGTCATAATATAATAGAGACAGTAGATCTAGCTGGTCTGTCATAATATAATAGAGACAGTAGATCTAGCTGGTCTGTCATAATATAATAGAGACAGTAGATCTAGCTGGTCTGTCATATTATAGAGACAGTAGATCTAGCTGGTTGTCATATTAGAGACAGTAGATCTAGCTGGTCTGTCATAATATAATAGAGACAGTAGATCTAGCTGGTCTGTCATATTAGAGACAGTAGATCTAGCTGGTCTGTCATAATATAATAGAGACAGTAGATCTAGCTGGTCTGTCATAATATAATAGAGACAGTAGATCTAGCTGGTCTGTCATAATATAATAGAGACAGTAGATCTAGCTGGTCTGTCATATTACAGAGACAGTAGATCTAGCTGGTCTGTCATATTATATAGAGACAGTAGATCTAGCTGGTCTGTCATAATATAATAGAGACAGTAGATCTAGCTGGTCTGTCATATTATAATAGAGACAGTAGATCTAGCTGGTCTGTCATAATATAATAGAGACAGTAGATCTAGCTGGTCTGTCATATTATAATAGAGACAGTAGATCTAGCTGGTCTGTCATATTATAATAGAGACAGTAGATCTAGCTGGTCTGTCATAATATAATAGAGGCAGTAGATATAGCTGGTCTGTCATTATAATAGAGACAGTAGATCTAGCTGGTCTGTCATAATATAATAGAGACAGTAGATCTAGCTGGTTTGTCATTATAATAAATCAAATCAAATCAAATCAAATTTATTTGTCACATACACATGGTTAGCAGATGTTAATGCGAGTGTAGCGAAATGCTTGTGCTTCTAGTTCCAACAATGCAGTAATAACGAACAAGTAATCTAACTAACAATTCCAAAAAAAACTACTGTCTTATACACAGTGTAAGGGGATAAAGAATATGTACATAAGGATATATGAATGAGTGATGGTACAGAGCAGCATAGGCAAGATACAGTAGATGATATCGAGTACAGTATATACATATGAGATGAGTATGTAAACCAAGTGGCATAGTTAAAGTGGCTAGTGATACATGTATTACATAAGGATGCAGTCGATGATATAGAGTACAGTATCTACGTATGCATATGAGATGAATAATGTAGGGTAAGTAACATTATATAAGGTAGCATTGTTTAAAGTGGCTAGTGATATATTTACATCATTTCCCATCAATTCCCATGATTAAAGTGGCTGGAGTAGAGTCAGTGGCATTGACAGTGTGTTGGCAGTAGCCACTCAATGTTAGTGGTGGCTGTTTAACAGTCTGATGGCCTTGAGATAGAAGCTGTTTTTCAGTCTCTCGGTCCCAGCTTTGATGCACCTGTACTGACCTCGCCTTCTGGATGACAGCGGGGTGAACAGGCAGTGGCTCGGGTGGTTGATGTCCTTGATGATCTTTATGGCCTTCCTGTAGCATCGGGTGGTGTAGGTGTCCTGGAGGGCAGGTAGTTTGCCCCCGGTGATGCGTTGTGCAGACCTCACTACCCTCTGGAGAGCCTTACGGTTGAGGGCGGTGCAGTTGCCATACCAGGCGGTGATACAGCCCGCCAGGATGCTCTCGATTGTGCATCTGTAGAAGTTTGTGAGTGCTTTTGGTGACAAGCCGAATTTCTTCAGCCTCCTGAGGTTGAAGAGGCGCTGCTGCGCCTTCTTCACGATGCTGTCTGTGTGAGTGGACCAATTCAGTTTGTCTGTGATGTGTATGCCGAGGAACTTAAAACTTGCTACCCTCTCCACTACTGTTCCATCGATGTGGATGGGGGGGTGTTCCCTCTGCTGTTCCTGAAGTCCACAATCATCTCCTTAGTTTTGTTGACGTTGAGTGTGAGGTTATTTTCCTGACACCACACTCCGAGGGCCCTCACCTCCTCCCTGTAGGCCGTCTCGTCATTGTTGGTAATCAAGCCTACCACTGTTGTGTCGTCCGCAAACTTGATGATTGAGTTGGAGCGTGCGTGGCCACGCAGTCGTGGGTGAACAGGGAGTACAGGAGAGGGCTCAGAACGCACCCTTGTGGGGCCCCAGTGTTGAGGATCAGCGGGGAGGAGATGTTGTTGCCCCTCACCACCTGAGACAGTAGATCTAGCTGGTCTGTCATAATATAATAGAGACAGTAGATCTAGCTGGTCTGTCAAATATAAGAGACAGTAGATCTAGCTGGTCTGTCATATTATAATAGAGAGTAGATCTAGCTGGTCTGTCATATTATAATAGAGACAGTAGATCTAGCTGGTCTGTCATAATATAATAGAGACAGTAGATCTAGCTGGTCTGTCATAATATAGAAGACAGTAGAAAAAATATAATAGAGACAGTAGATCTAGCTGGTCTGTCATATTATAATAGAGACAGTAGATCTAGCTGGTCTGTCATAATATAATAGAGACAGTAGATCTAGCTGGTCTGTCATAATATAATAGAGACAGTAGATCTAGCTGGTCTGTCATAATATAATAGAGACAGTAGATCTAGCTGGTCTGTCATAATAATAGAGACAGTAGATCTAGCTGGTCTGTCATAATATAATAGAGACAGTAGATCTAGCTGGTCTGTCATAATATAATAGAGACAGTAGATCTAGCTGGTCTGTCATAATATAATAGAGACAGTAGATCTAGCTGGTCTGTCATATTATAGAGACAGTAGATCTAGCTGGTCTGTCATAATATAATAGAGACAGTAGATCTAGCTGGTCTGTCATAATTATAATAGACAGTAGATCTAGCTGGTCTGTCATAATATAGAGAGAGTAGATCTAGCTGGTCTGTCATAATATAATAGAGACAGTAGATCTAGCTGGTCTGTCATAATACAGAGACAGTAGATCTAGCTGGTCTGTCATATTATAGAGACAGTAGATCTAGCTGGTCTGTCATAATATAATAGAGACAGTAGATCTAGCTGGTCTGTCATATTAATAATAGAGACAGTAGATCTAGCTGGTCTGTCATATTATATAGAGACAGTAGATCTAGCGGTCTGTCAAATATAATAGAGACAGTAGATCTAGCTGGTCTGTCATAATATAATAGAGACAGTAGATCTAGCTGGTCTGTCATAATATATAAGAGAGATAGATCTAGCTGGTCTGTCATATTATAATAGAGACAGTAGATCTAGCTGGTCTGTCATATTATAATAGAGACAGTAGATCTAGCTGGTCTGTCATATTATAATAGAGACAGTAGATCTAGCTGGTCTGTCATATTAAAGAGACAGTAGATCTAGCTGGTCTGTCATAATATAATAGAGACAGTAGATCTAGCTGGTCTGTCATAATATAATAGAGACAGTAGATCTAGCTGGTCTGTCATAATATAATAGAGACAGTAGATCTAGCTGGTCTGTCATAATATAATAGAGACAGTAGATCTAGCTGGTCTGTCATATATAATAGAGACAGTAGATCTAGCTGGTCTGTCATAATATAATAGAGACAGTAGATCTAGCTGGTCTGTCATAAATAATAGAAGATAGATCTAGCTGGTCTGTCATAATATAATAGAGACAGTAGATCTAGCTGGTCTGTCATATTAATAGAGACAGTAGATCTAGCTGGTCTGTCATAATATAATAGAGACAGTAGATCTAGCTGGTCTGTCATAATATAATAGAGACAGTAGATCTAGCTGGTCTGTCATAATATAATAGAGACAGTAGATCTAGCTGGTCCTGTACATATAATAGAGACAGTAGATCTAGCTGGTATAGATATAGAGACAGTAGATCTAGCTGGTCTGTCATATTATAAAGAGACAGTAGATCTAGCTGGTCTGTCATAATATAATAGAGACAGTAGATCTAGCTGGTCTGTCATAATATAATAGAGACAGTAGATCTAGCTGGTCTGTCATAATATAGAGACAGTAGATCTAGCTGGTCTGTCATAATATAATAGAGACAGTAGATCTAGCTGGTCTGTCATATATAATAGAGACAGTAGATCTAGCTGGTCTGTCATAATATAATAGAGACAGTATCTAGCTGGTCTGTCATAATATAATAGAGACAGTAGATCTAGCTGGTCTGTCATAATATAATAGAGACAGTAGATCTAGCTGGTCTGTCATAATATAATAGAGACAGTAGATCTAGCTGGTCTGTCATATAATAGAGACAGTAGATCTAGCTGGTCTGTCATAATATAATAGACAGTAGATCTAGCTGGTCTGTCATAATATAATAGAGACAGTAGATCTAGCTGGTCTGTCATAATATAATAGAGACAGTAGATCTAGCTGGTCTGTCATAATACAGAGACAGTAGATCTAGCTGGTCTGTCATAATTATAGAGACAGTAGATCTAGCTGGTCTGTCATAATATAATAGAGACAGTAGATCTAGCTGGTCTGTCATAATATAATAGAGACAGTAGATCTAGCTGGTCTGTCATAATATAATAGAGACAGTAGATCTAGCTGGTCTGTCATAATATAATAGAGACAGTAGATCTAGCTGGTCTGTCATAATATAATAGAGACAGTAGATCTAGCTGGTCTGTCATAATATAATAGAGACAGTAGATCTAGCTGGTCTGTCATAATATAATAGAGACAGTAGATCTAGCTGGTCTGTCATATTATAAGAGACAGTAGATCTAGCTGGTCTGTCATAATATAATAGAGACAGTAGATCTAGCTGGTCTGTCATATTATATAGAGACAGTAGATCTAGCTGGTCTGTCATAATATAAGAGACAGTAGATCTAGCTGGTCTGTCATAATATAATAGAGACAGTAGATCTAGCTGGTCTGTCATAATATAGAGACAGTAGATCTAGCTGGTCTGTCATAATATAATAGAGCAGTAGATCTAGCTGGTCTGTCATAATATAATAGAGACAGTAGATCTAGCTGGTCTGTCATATATAATAGAGACAGTAGATCTAGCTGGTCTGTCATATTAATAGAGACAGTAGATCTAGCTGGTCTGTCATATTTATAGAGACAGTAGATCTAGCTGGTCTGTCATAATATAATAGAGACAGTAGATCTAGCTGGTCTGTCATATTACAGAAGACAGTAGATCTAGCTGGTCTGTCATATTATAGAGACAGTAGATCTAGCTGGTCTGTCATAATATAATAGAGACAGTAGATCTAGCTGGTCTGTCATAATATAATAGAGACAGTAGATCTAGCTGGTCTGTCATAATTATAATAGAGACAGTAGATCTAGCTGGTCTGTCATAATATAATAGAGACAGTAGATCTAGCTGGTCTGTCATAATATAATAGAGACAGTAGATCTAGCTGGTCTGTCATAATATAATAGAGACAGTAGATCTAGCTGGTCTGTCATATTATAATAGAGACAGTAGATCTAGCTGTCTGTCATATTATAATAGAGACAGTAGATCTAGCTGGTCTGTCATAATATAATAAGAGACAGTAGATCTAGCTGGTCTGTCATAATTAAAGAGACAGTAGATCTAGCTGGTCTGTCATATTATAATAGAGACAGTAGATCTAGCTGGTCTGTCATAATATAAATAGAGACAGTAGATCTAGCTGGTCTGTCATAATATAATAGAGACAGTAGATCTAGCTGGTCTGTCATAATATAATAGAGACAGTAGATCTAGCTGGTCTGTCATATATACAGAGACAGTAGATCTAGCTGGTCTGTCATAATATAATAGAGAGTAGATCTAGCTGGTCTGTCATAATATAATAGAGACAGTAGATCTAGCTGGTCTGTCATAATATAATAGAG